>NW_019397596.1:53331-106480 GCF_000591075.1 Eurytemora carolleeae | reverse complement strand
AGTACTTGCGCCAAAAATGTTGAAAAATATTGATTGATTGATTTATTTGTTTTTTGTTTTTGAGTAGTTCAAGAAACCATTTAGCGCACACCTTTCCAGTCAAGATAGGGTTTTAATTTTTTGTGTGTGTATTCTAGACATGTTTATCTCCATAATAACTGATATGCATGTTGAAAACCAAATTAGGGATGGGCATATTACAATTTTTGTGAAAAAACAAACAAAAAAAGGTGAAATTTTGATCAATTGGCGCACCCTGAAAAAAAATTTTAAGAATTTTTTAAAAATTATTTTTGAAAATCTTGCAAAATTTTGCAACTTTCTGTTGACCTTGCATCTTTGTACCAAAAGTGACCCTAAAAATGAACACCCCTAATGTTCCCTATATCCAAATTATGTTAAAAATTGCTTCTTTTTATGCATGCTTTTATAGGAGTGTAAAACTTTAAGAATCATCCAGGCGCAAGGGGTGGACCGTTAAAAAAGTTTTTTTCCTTTTTGATACTTTTTACCAAAAATTTATTTATTTCCTCTAAAAAAAATTTTTCCCCGGATCATATATTTTTTCTCCGTGCAAACATACTATTAACAGACTTCTGAAGGAAAAAAAATTTAATTTTTCAAGAAAATCTACACCCCTGGCTATTGGCATGCTCCGTTTCCAAATCTGCTTTAAAACATACTCATGACAAACGCTTGCTTTTCGGGGAGCGGGGGGTATCCGTTCAGAATGCAATGTAAGTTATTCTGCATTTTAGACGAAAATTTAACGCGTACTTTTCATAAATGAATAATTTTCTAAGTGATTATTTGCAATAATTTTGCATACGAAGTAAAAGGTTTCATATTTTTAGATGCATTTTTGCAAAGTTTTATCCTTGAACTAGCTGAAGTTCCCGGCGTTGCCCGTGAAACAAAAAAATCCGAATATTGAAAAAAAAACGAATGATATACTATAGAGAAAAAAACTCACGTGAGCGATTGAAGGAGCGGTTGAGATCTAGCCTAGACTCTTCGCAGTCTAGAACAAGAAATTAACCTTTTTACACAAATTTAAAATTTGCTCAACCGCTAAAGTTGTAATATTTTCGTCAACATTTTTTTCAACTTTTGTAAACTTTTTATTGGTTCAACCGCTGAGAAAATACAGTTTTTTGCTTTCAACCGTTGGCTTTAAGATTTGTCATCAACTCTTGTCTTTAACCGCTGGGTTTAAAATTTTGAAAAACTTTTTGCTCTGAACCACTGGAAAATAGTTTTTGCTTTCAATCGTTGGGTTTCAGGTTTTCAGCAATCTTTTTGCTTTCAACTGCTGGGTTGCTTTTAACCACTTGAAAACAGTTTTTCTTAACAACTTTATTTTGCTTTCAACAGCTAGGTTTAAGATTTTTTAGCAGCTATCAAAAGAAATGAAAAAGTTATGAAAAGTTTTAATCCCAGCGGTCGAAAGCAAATTTTTACCAGTGGTTGAAATCAAAAAGTTTTTCAAAATGTTAAAACCAGCCGTTGAAAGCAAAAAAGTTGCTGAAAAATCTTCGAACCAGCGATTGAAAGCAAAAAAGGGGAAAACCAGTGGTTAAAAGAAAAAAGTTTTTTAGGAAAAATTATTTTCCAGTGGTTAAAAGCTAAAAGTTGTTGAAAATCTAAAACCCAGCGGTTTAAAGCGAAGAAGTTGCGGAAAAGCTTAAAACCAGCGGTTAAAAGCACAAAATGTTATTTAAAATCTTAAACGCAGCGGTTAAAAGTAAAACATATTGCAAGAAAAACTTTGGTTGAAGGCAAAAAAGTTGCTGAGAAATCTTGAAAATAGCGGTTGAAAGCAAAAAAGTTTAAAATATTATATTAAACCCGTCGGTTGAAAGAAACGTCTTTCAAGAACAATTGTTTTCAAGTGGTCGAAATTTGAAAGTTGCTTAAATTCTTAAAACCAGTTGTTGAACGCAAAAAACGTTTCCGAAAACCCACGGTTGAAAAAATTATTTAAAATCTTAAAACCCGGGGTTGAAAAAAAACGTTTTTTTCAGAAAAATTATTTTTTAGAGGTTGAAAGCAAAAAGTTGTTGAAAATCTTAAACCCAGCGGTTGAAAGGAAAAAAGTTTCTAAAAAATCTTACAACCAGTGGTTGAAAGCAAAAACGCTTTTCCAGAAAAATTATTTTTTAGAGGTTGAAACCATAAAGTTGTTGAAATCTTAAACCCAGCGATTGAAAGCAAAACAATTTATTTAAAATCTTAAACCCAGCGCGCGGTTTAAAGAAAAAAGTTGCTGAAAATTTTTAAAACCAGCAGTTGAAAGCCAAAAAAATTATTTAAGATCTTAAACTTGGCGGTGGAAAGTTAAAAGTATTTCAAGAAAAACTTTGGTTGACAACTTGAAAGCAAAAAGTTGTTGAAAATCTTAAACTCAGCGGTTGAAAGCAAAAAAATGTATTTTCTCGGCGGTTGAACTTATAAATTCTTTCTAAAAAGTGGAAAAAAATGTTGACGAAAAAAGTACGATTTTAGCGTTTGAACAAATTTTAAATTTGAGAAAAAAGGTGAATTTCTTATTCTGAACTGCGTCGAGTCTAAGCTAGATCTCAACCGCTCGTTCAACCGCTCCCGCTGAGTTTTTTCTCCAAAGTATAAATCATTCGAAAAGACGAGAATTTTTTAGCCTATTTTACCCCCGGAATACCCATAGGTTCCCTCAACAAATTTCAGCTGTCTAGCCGGATTGGCCAGCTATAGCTAACATATATATACAAAAATATTAATATGAGCGAAAAAAATCGAATTTGGAAAGACTAAATTTCGATTTTTAAAAAATTTGATTTTTGAAGAAGAAAAAAATTAGATAGCCTATGTTACCCCGGGGTACTCACGGGTTCCCACAAAAAATGGCGGCCCATTCGGTCTAGTCGGTTGCCCAGCTATAGCCGACTTATAAATATATATACATATTATACATGCATAAATACATATATATATATATGAGCGCCGTATTATATACATTTATTTTACATGCTCACAGGGTTTTTATTTAGTTTTTTTAGGGGGAATTTTGACCAGCTTTTCTTAATGCTGCATATAATTTCATTTAGACACTCGAAAATTCCATGATCGATGTTCCCATTTATAAAATTCCATGATCGATGTTCCCATTTATAAAATTCCATGATCGATGTTCCCATTTATAAAATTCCATGATCGATGTTCCCATTTATAAAATTCCATGATCGATGTTCCCATTTATAAAAATCCATGATCGATGTTCCCATTTATAAAATTCCATGATCGATGTTCCCATTTATAAAATTCCATGATCGATGTTCCCATTTATAAAATTCCATGATCGATGTTCCCATTTATAAAATTCCATGCTAGATGCTCCCATCTTTAAAATTTGATGCTCACTGTTCTTATCTATATAATTACATGCTTAATGTTCCCATAGTAAAATTTCATGCTTGCTGTTCCTATCTATAAAATTCCATGCTCGATGTTCAATGTTCCCATTTTTGAAATTAACATAATTTATGTTAACACGTAAATATTTCCCATCTTTAAAAAATTTCGATGTTTTCTTAACCTGGCTTTTTTCTTAAAACCTTTCTTGAATCCCGCTTTTCAATAATTATTTCATTTTGACTGGATTCGGATTCAATTTAAAAAGAAAAGAAAAATTCGGGGTTTTTTTTCACACGTCATTATATCATTTATAACCATTAGCTACGGGATTGGCTTATGCCAATAGCAGTTGAGACCCCCGCCCCTGGTTTATGTTTGAGGATATTGTTTCTAAAGAAAAAGAAAAAGTTCCTGATTCTAAATTCTAGATTAATTAAATGAGCTTGAATATATTTGAATATATCTAGATAAAGCGTCTGTCAGATCTGATGCAGCTGCTGAACTTGATCGACTTACAAGGTAAAAAAAATCATAAACTTTTTTGGTTTACGTTAAACAGATTTTATAGAAAATGTCAATTTACCGACAAACCATAATTTTTCTGTGAAGGTCTGAAATTTTCATTTGGGAAGTTTGTTAGAAAAAAAAACATCTATCACGCCTTCTATGATTGGCCTTCTTTCACCCCAGCAGGTTTAGGCTTTTAAATCCAAGCTCCATAAAAAAAGGTCTTAAATGAAACGAATAGTTTACTTTTTCTCTCAAAGAGACCAAAACTTTTTACGATATCATTTTGTATTACATGAAAATGGAAAGGGTCAAGGAATTGTTTTTTTTTCTTAAAATCTTCATATACACATAATTTTTCTGGAATTGATTGGGAATTTCCCCAAGTCTTCAAATAGTTTAAATTCCCAAATTAATATCCTTATTAATCTTGAGATGTTATCACAAATAGTCAACTTTGAATAGAGTTGTATAACTCCCACAATTTAAAAGTTTCCAGATTATCATTCACTACATTTTTCAAATATTTTCTTAAGAGAAACTGTTTTTAGAAACCAGAAAAAGAGTCTCGTCTCGCCCTCTCCAAATGGCGAAGGCCAAAGCCAGTCTGATTGCTAGCATTTCTTCCATCCACCTTAATTGACTTTGAATTCAGCACCGCCTGGTGTCAACTTTCAGAACTAATTCAGCTCGGCTTGTCCACAGCTGAGCGGAGAGAGGACAGCCTTACCGATTCATTTCGGCTGTGATATGAACTAAAGATACTGTAGTGACATTAAAGGTTTAGAAAACCAACACTTATCATATTATTTCAGCAGGAACCAGTGATATAAACTTTTACTTTTTGGTTAATTTTATTTTTCTATTCTGATGATTATGTATTTTCTGGTCTTGTCAAAGATCATGTTTTTCAGACCAAATAACTTTTGGGTTTTATTGAAATTATTTCATTCGATGGTGGGAGGGGGTTGATTTAAATTTTAACTTAAAAGTTATGACAATCGATAAAATCTAGTTTCACGCTAAACATTGCACTATTAATTAGTAGTCCTGTACTCACACTAATTTCATTTTAAATTATTAATTTTTATTTATAATCAATAGTTAAATATATTGACAACTACTTCTCATCTTTTAAACAGATAGATTTACATCTTTTACGGTGGTAGGCGATTATAACAATATTATGAAGACGACATCTTGATTTAAGTTTAATTGTCAACAAGCTCTTTCCGAATTACACGTTCACAAGATAATCTTAAAGATAATCTCGTTTAAATGACATCTTCTCTTTGTATCCATGATTTTGTGTATCCATGCTGCTTAAAAGCTTGTTTCCATGTGTTTGTGTATCCATGCTGCTTAAAAGCTTGATATCAATCAAAATTGAAATCGGAAGTCGTTTTATCATATTGATATAATCGCCTACCACCGTAGATTATCTAAGAAGTTGGGAGTGTGTCCCCTGTGGAATCTAGTGAACCCAGTGCTTTTAACGAGGAGAGGCTTGCCACCCTACATAAACTTAGTTATGGCCCGAGCTCAGGCGCGTAGTGGATGGGGGGGGGGGGGTCGGTACCCCTGTGCCCACCTAGACATGCACCCCTACAGCTAGAGGCAGGCTCTAATTTATTAAACAGTAAACTTACATATATATTCATATTTTTTGACTTTCTTATTTATCGACAATGTCACAATTTGTCCATTTTATGATTATTTCTCAAATTCTTTCTTGAACCTTAATCTTATTTACAATATTTTTTTCGCGGGGTTTCATTTAAAATGATTGGTAATTATGGTTAGATGATTAGGTAGATTAATATAGATTTTAAACTTTATTTTTTCTTAATACCGGTTGTATATGGGGGTGCGCACATCAACCGTTAGGGGTGCACAAAGAAAATAATTTCGCCGCGCTTACTCGCGCCAAAAGTGCACACCTCTAGGCTAGACCTCCACTACGCGCCTGCCCGAGCTGGGAACTTTTGGTGGATATTCTTAAGTCTGATCGCTTGATTTCGATATTCACTGTGGGCACTAAATTTCAGTTACTTCTGCAGGGTACGATAAATATGCCGGGAATTTGAATAAAGATCTAGATGTTCGACAATATAAAAGTTTTCAAAATACGGTGAACCTTTTTTCTTGGAGAAAATTGTTGCTTTTTCAGTAAGATTGACAACTTTCCTACTAAAAATCTTGTTTATTTGTACCCTTGAAACACAACTTTCATTTTGTTAACATTTCAGACATAAAAAAATAGCCCTCCCCTTAGAAAAGCGCGTATTACACTCCTAGTGCTTCAAATTGGGTTCATCGCCCTAAAAACCTGAGAATTTTGATAAATTTAACAATAAATTAACGAGGGACACTGGTCTATTTTCTAGTCTAGGCTTAAAATTTACTCAGTAGCCCTGTCTTGATATATATACACAGGAACTTAGTCTTTGCTACAAACTCTCATATCCTAATGCCTATATATGCTGGGGTAAACATTAGATGTTTTGAACTCCGACTATTTGATCTTACAGGAATATGGTTTGAAATATCAAAGGTCTCCGACATTGGGTTGCAAAAATACAGGGATTTCAAAATAAGAGTTAAAATCTCGGTTACTGTAAGCCGAACAAATCTTATTATTTATTTAAAGATAATCAATGACGCCCAATTTTCACTTTGAACGTTAGTTTAAAATTAGAAATTTGTCTCCGGAGTCCGGGGTTATTCAAGATGTGTCCTGAGTATAAAGTTATTTTCCTATATGTGATGAAATACATAAAATAGTTCAACGGAGGATTTCTTCAATAACTTCTCCGTCCGGGCTGTTCAATAATTGTGAAAAATCTTGTTAAGAACACCTATTGAATTGTTCTGGTGAAATGTGACGTGTAACGGGTTGTACAGCGTAAAAATTTCTTCCCGTGTATGGATCGTATGGAATTAAATGACCGGTTCACAGCGGTAACCTTAAAAGCTTTGAGATTAAGAATGCATTAAACATTAGTTTATCTTCTGAAAAATATGCTATTTTCAATTGTGGTTTCTGTTTAAAAATTGCTTAAGCATTTCTACAAAAGAAGCGTAAACGTATTTGTAGAACTGTCGGAATTAAATACCCATTTAACTTAGAAACACGATATCTTCCTTTTGCTAATCAGATCAGTGTTAATAGTACCGTTGTGAATCGGGCATTTTCTTGTTTTTAACTTGAGGGCCACCAAAGTATTAAAGCGACAGGCCATTTCAATTAAAAAGTAAAACTAAAATACAAAAAAATACTGTTCTTAGAAACTTTATAAAATAAGTTTTACAAACTTTATTGATATTTTTTATTACAAAATAACAGTTAATTTTAATCATGATCCTAGTTAAGATATCATGAATATTCATAATTTTAAATTCACAATAAAAATCATTCTAAATACAAGGAATTTTAGTCAACATGCATATTTGCATGAATATCTTTAACAATAAATGGGTATTAACACAAATAAAAATCAACATTAAATATGACAAAAAAAAACACTTCACAAAGCGCAGGGGATTATATTTGATCTTGATGTAGTTGATCTAATCTGATTGATCTGATTGGATTGATCAGTTTGATCTACCGTTTCCTGGCTCTGATGCTGAGCCCGATGAAGCCGATGATCTGGAAGAGGATTGCTAGGACCAACAGTGCTCCGGAATCGATCCATTTGTGGCCCTTAATATAATAATTAATATAATTAATAATTTTAAATTATTATTAATGATTGATAATTTAATATAATATAATAATTTTTATAATTTAATCAATAATTTAAAAAATAATTTAATAGAGACAAAAATAATTCCCGAAAAACAATGTTTGGTAGTCTAAAGGAAAGAATAGGATTTACTGAAAGGGGTTTGATGTTGTTTAAATTGACCCGACTGAATTCAAATTAATGAAACCGAATACATCAAGCCCTGGACATGTTCACAACGGTATCCTTTGTTACTGTCACTTTAAGAGAAGCCACGAAAAAAATAATCAATTTTTAAAGTTAAGAACATGAATCTCATTCTTGATACTCTATAAATGGCGGGTATTTGAAATTAAGTCTAGACAGACTATAGACTACAGACTACAGTACCCTTAAAATTCACAAATAGACATGTGGTAAAAACAAAGAATCAAAAAAAAATATTTTTGTTAAAAATTAAAAACTGTAAATAGTTACCATTTCCAGTCCTTGTTGATATAGCAGCTCTGCTCCATCTACAGTTCCACAATCAGTTATATTGGCAGTTATACTGAAGTTCTTAGGACAGTGTAGGGATATCCCCTGAACACAGGGATAGATATACTTCAATTCACGAGGAAGACAATGTTAAAGCCATTTGATGCGTATTTAATAAAATGTTGTAAAGCAAAACAGTTGCTGTTTTACATGTTAATTGGACTATTTAAAATCATAACAAATCAGAATTTGTTTCTCACTTAACGTAGTACGTACATTTATAAAACAGATTTTTCCCCGATTAAAAGCTTTTTTTTGTTTTGATTTCCTCATTTCAAAACTCGAGTTTGAGATGATAAATCAATTCTTTTCATGGATAAAAAGTGTAACTGGCATGACTGTGTGACGTCGTAGCTCCTCTGGTTTTGATTTTACCCCAAAGCACGAGTTTAACAAATTTATTAAGTTACACACTAGAAATTCAAAACATCTGACTTCTCAATAGCTCCAGTGAGAGATATGACAGAAAACATAAAAGATCTGTCATAAAATTTACTTTAATTTCACGTGACAAGTATCTAATCCTGCCTGTGTATCCTCCCACTGATTAGAGGCCAGGGCCTCGAATGCGAAGAAGAAGAAGGAGATAAACCTCACCGGTTTCGTGTAAGGAGGCAGAGCGCTAAAATAATACAAAAAATTGTTCTGGGTTTTGTCTCAAATATTTTTTAATTCGGATCCACAGCGATTGGGCTAGGATTAGGAATAGATCCATAAAAATACGCGAATCCATAGATCCTGATTCAAGTGGCAAAATTTAGACAAAAAAGTGTTCACTTGGAGAGATGTGTAAACCCCTCTTGTATCTCAATGTAGTCGATCAAGTTTTAGAACAGAAAATAGCGAAATTTTGAAAACTTTTTCTTTTCTAAAATGCATAAACTTATATTTACTGATGGGTAAACACCTCTTTTATATAAATGTATTCGATCAAGTTTCAGAAAAAAGTAAATTTAAAAAAATGGAAAGGAAAGTAAAATTCAAAAATGTTTACGATCTCAATAAAACTATATGGGTAAAACGTTTGAATGATTGTTCAAACATTTAGGAGATGTGGATTGTGGAAGGTACCAGTTATTAAACAGAGGTTATGATCTTTTCATAAAATAAGGGGTTGAACCGTGTCTGTTTAAAAAGATAATAAAGATAATGTTTAACATAAGGGCGGAATACTAATACATTGTGTTAAATAAAATCACAGAAATAAACATTTTAAAATTTTTTTATCTTGTACGCTTTCTTCTTACTTGATAGATATGAATAGACCACCCAGCAGCATCAGAGGCATTACCATCATTGGAGTTAAAGCTAATCCAATATCTACAGTTGCTACAATACTAGCAATCATAAACCCAAAACATAGAATATAGTTGCTACAATACTAGCAATCATAAACCCTAAACATAGAACATAGTTGCTACAATACTAGCAATCATAAACCCTGAACATAGAATATAGTTGCTACAATACTAGCAATCATAAACCCTGAATAGTTGCTACAATACTAGCAATCATAAACCCTGAACATAGAATATAGTTGCTACAATACTAGCAATCATAAACCCTGAATATAGAATATAGTTGCTACAATACTAGCAATCATAAACCCTGAACTGGAACATAGTTGCGACAATACTAGCAATCATAAACCCTATGATTAAAAAATCTGAGTTCTCACCGAATGAAGAAACAGATATGACTGTACAGATGACGATGACCAGCACTGCGGGGAACTTGGCCCAGCTGAGCCCCAGCAGACCGTAGAACACCATCAGGAAGGCGATGTTAGACACAAGGCTGATCGGCAAATCAATAATCTAGAAACAGAATAAATAAAAAAATAATGAAGTTGTTCAATGTTCAATATTTTCTTCATAAGTCTATATAAACGTAATTATAAGTGACCCTACATTTGAAGAGAAGCATGCCATTATCTGAACAAGAATTTGGAAGATATCGTCATTTTTTTTTTGGGAGGGGGGAGGGTATCTAGTTTAGTTCTAACAAGATCCTTCATTTTCTGTACCAGCAATCCGCAAGCTACTTTTATAAAGTATCCATAATTGACACACCGAGGGGGGTTGCAGGGAGGGCAGAGAAAATGTTCATATTTGCAAGATTAAACTGGTATTTTTCGATTTTAATGATGTTTTATTAATTAGCGTTACCTATTGTTTGACAGGTTCAAGTTAGCTTGGATGTTTAGAGTAAATTTTGTTTAAAGCTTACTGCAAACTAGTCGGAAGAAGAAGGTAAAATTTTTGCAACATTACTGATACGACTTTGTGACCTTGCAAAACTATGAAAAAATATAACGAGTATAGATTTCATAGATGCATCATCAAACCTGCTCAATTTGCTTTATAGTAGAAAAAATTCACTTTTAAAAACAACCTTGAAGACCTAATATTCCATGTCTTGTCTTTGAAAAATAGATATATTGAACTAAAAATGTGTTCCTATAGGAACACAGGAAGTCAAGAGCCCGGTTGCACTGTTCATGACAAGCTTTAAAGGGTACTCTTGTAAATCTACAATTAGAAAACTATTTTTCTAAATGGACGGGTACATTAAAATACGTCTACAGTCCCTTTAATCAAATTGCAGAAAAATAACAATGAAACCCCTAGATTTGGAATTAAGAAAGATTAAGATCCCTTGCTAAGTGGACAATGGACATATTTAAAGTCATTATAACAGAAAAATGTAAGATTTCCTCTCTAACAGAGATTATTTTGATGACTTAACATTTTTTTAACAGCTACTTAATTGATAAAGATTGTTGAAATAACGTCAAAAGCAATTTCAGTTTGGATTTTTACAAATTTAAAAAAAAATTTTTTAAGGTTTTGATTCTTACCCCTTTAGCTAGATAGAAGGTGTCCACTCTGTACATTCCGCTAAAATGTTCTCTAAGCATTAAAACGATCTTTATATTTTTCAGAAGAGAACAGAAACAATTAGACCCTTTCCCATCCCATTGAACACAGAAGTCACAAGAGTCTAGACCGTAAAGGCAATTAAGATTTTGCCACAAACTCTGATATTCTAATATCTAAATTTATCCTTCCCACCCGATGTTGTAACCAAACTATTTCAAACTATTAACCCTAAACCCTCAACCTTAAACCCTCAACCCTCAACCCTCAACCCTCAACCCTCAACCCTCAACCCTCAACTCTCAACCCTCAACCCTCAACTCTCAAATATCCAAGGTTTACACTATCATGTTGCAAAGATACAGGAACGGGAAAATTGAATTTATGGCAAAAACTCGACATCTTTATTTTGTAACTTTTTTCTCATTCTCCTGATCAATGATCCTCCAACTAGTATTTCATTTCTAAAATATTAGGTAACACAAGATAATTTTCCAAGAAAGCATGGAAATCGTAGAAATCGTTTTTCATATCAATTCCTTAAATGACATTACTGTTCTGGAAAAGCACAACTGTAAACATTTAATACACGTGAACTTATTGTTTAGTAATTAAACTTGTATTTAAAAAAGCTTTAAGAATTAAATGATGATGAAACGATATCTAAAAATAACAAGCAAGAAAAAGATTGTTTTCCTAAAGAATATTTTGATCTCCGGATTGAACACGTTGATGGTAAGGAAGATGTTGGAGAAGGCCAGGACTGCCACCAGCAGAAATAATCCACCGTTGATGGAAACCGCTCCACTCAGAGTACTACTATCTATACCCATATACAGGGAACCAAAACTGAGAGCAGTTAACTGAAGAAAAAAAATTATAACATCAACAATAATAATCTCTTCTCCCTTCCCTTCCCTTCCCTTCCCTTCCCTTCCCTGTGTGCTGGGTTACCCCCCCCCCCTTGTTTATTGCTGTTCCACACACCTTTTCCATAACCTTTCATAATCTATTTCCGATATTCCATTTTTTAAATTTTATTCTTAATTTTGTATGTGTTTGATTTTGTGAATTGTTAATACATTTTTGTCAATCCTCTGTTTACATAAGGGTCTGTCATTCAAAACAACCAGCGATTAGAGAGTCCCTTGCTGTTTGGATGAACAAACATATATTGAATAGGTAAAATTTAAACTAAATATATCTAGATCCATCTACCTGGTATTAACGATTAACGAACTATCTATATAATAAAACAAGACATTCGTATATATATAATATATATATATATATATTGCGTATAGCCGGCCAAACGGCTGGACCGATTGGGCTGATTTTTTTTTGTGATCACTCATGGGTGGGAGGGGGGTGTTATAGGCTAAAAAAAATCGATTTTTTTCAAAAGATTTTTACAGCCAATGCCAGGCCCTTCAGCTAGTTTACTATAAAACAATGATTAACTTACCATATTTGTAAGAACTCTTACAAGAACGATCCAACCTCCTCTTCTCACGTTAGTAGCGTTCCTCCAACATAAGGCAATAAACTGAGTTGCCCAGCTAGCCTAAATCAACCAATAAAAATATTAAAACTTAAAATTTCATAAATTGTCAACAAATGATTTCTAGATAATTTACAAAAATATTTATTTATCAGACGAACTTTTTATAAATATTTTACAAATGTGCTAGAAATGAAAACCGACAAACAGACACATCAATTGTTAACAAGTGATTTTATAGTTACTTGTAAAAATGTTGGCTTTTAAACAACACATCAAATAAACTCAATTATTGCTCTAACGTTGTCCTCCTATCCACGATTTTCTGCTTCTCACTGTATAGTGTGTATATATATTGTATCTCTGCAAAATATGTCTGAGAATTCAAGGCATGCTCAAAATTCAGCGAAAAGCAGAAAAATTGATTTCGAAATTTTTTTTTCAGTTACAGAAATATTGCAGAACTGGATTGTATACATTGTTTACTTGATACAAATAGAAAGTAATATATATTTCAAAATGCTCTTCAGTCCGTTTCAAACACAACTTATTTGCCTGAAGAGCCAATCCATGAGAGAACGAGATTGCGCAAAGTCGTAATTCCACATATGTTACACGTTATCCTTCATCATGTTAAATGAAGTGAATGAAATGACCCTGGACTTACCAGGGCTAAAAGCGTTTGATTTCTCCAATTTGAATCCAATCGCGTTTTGGTCTATAATTCAAAAATGTTCATCTTACAGGGTTGTCTTTTATGTTTTACTTTAAAATTAAAACGACAAATTATGATCGAAAGTGACAACAGGGTTCCTCCCATATTTACTGTGGCAGCTCAGGTTAAAAGCAAAAGTGGCAGAAATGTTTGACTAAAATTGCATTTTCTTCTGTTACTTGGTAGAGTTATCCCCTAAATTGGCAGATTTGTTGTCCCAAGTTGGTAGATTTGTTGTCCCAAATTGGCAGATTTGTTGTCCCAAATTGGTAGATTTGTTGTCCCAAATTGGTAGATGTTTGCTAAAAATTTGCAGTTACTTTCCAAATATGAAAGTGGCAGGTCAGACGGGTCAGGTAAACTGACCCACATGAGTCACAGCATGCTGGGACGAGGAGCAAACTGTTAGATAAGTGTAAAAAAGAGCACCAACCTTGTAAGGAGATCTTGAGACTGTTTCTTCACTAAGAGCCAGATACTTGAGATCATTCTCTATCTCATTCTCTAGATCTATCCCAACCCTACTCTCCTTGAACTTGTTGGCTATCTTCTCAACCTTCTTCCTACTCCTCTCAGGATCCGCTAAAACAATGTCAGGTTCTCAATAGTACCCTTTAAACTTTTATCTGATCAAAACGACGTGGAAGATGTTTCGTTTTTCTAATCTGAAAAGTATTCAATTCTGATAACTTCCTCCCATTGTATCTGCAGAAGAAATGCAAAATTCGATTTTTTCCACAGTTGAAAATATTGAATAGTTAACCATAAATATCTAATTCATGTTTGATCAGGTAAGGTTTTTAGTGTACCGGACATAACACTTATACATAGAGTCCCGTGTACCGGACATAACACTCTGTACATCGAGTCCCGTGTACCGAACATGCCACTCTGTACATCGAGTCCTGTGTACCGGACATAACAATCTGTGCAGAGTACGTGAAACCCTGTCAAACGTGTCAAATTACTTTTCGGAAATGTTTTACCGATAAAGCAACGATAATTGACAATATCAGAAATCTTTAATTATCTTTGTATACCTACAGTGAGACCCAAAAATTATAAGAGAAACACGACTGTTACTCGAGATATGATTTTAATTAGTTCAAAAAACACGAAAGGAAGCAATTGTTCAGTGTACACATAGACCCATTTCGCTTGAAGTTGATTTTCAATTGGCTTTATATCATTAAGCTTTAATATCGTCTTCCTATTCCTGTTTTATGGGTCCCCTGTAATAATTTCAGTTTAAACTCTAACCCATCTTACCTGGGTTAATTGCAAGTGCATCTATGAAGAAATCAGCAGGATTATATTTTGATGGGCATTCAAATCCACACCTAGAAATTAAATAAAAAAGTAAATTTCTGTCTATCCCTATCCCTATCACTATCCCTATCCCTATCCTACTTGTTGAAGAAGAGAAGAGCATTAGAAGCAGGACCAAGGTAGATGGTTCTACCCTCGGACATCAACATCAGCTGATCCATCTGATCATGAATCCACATATATTTTAGCTACACAAGTTAAATCATGGACGACAGTATTGTCATTTTTCTAAGGTTCTATGGTTCCCTGCAACAACAAATAATAATATGTCCCAGCTTTTTAATATGGATTCCTTTGAGAAAATGAGAGAAGATGGTTGATGGATGGTAGTTAGAACAGTTCTACCCTGGAGACATACTTATCCTTATTCTCCATGTTCAAAGTTTTATCAGTTGAAAGTTGAAAGTTGAAAGTAAGTTAAAAGTTCATAAGGTTCAGAGATCATAGATCAAGAATCAATGACCAAGGATCAAATATTAAGAATCACAGATCAAAGATAAAGGTTGATATATCAATGACCAATGACCAAAGATCAAGGATCAAGGTTCCAGGCTTCAGGATTAAGGTTCCAGGCTTCAGGATCAAGGTCCAAGGTTCATTAGTTTCAAGGTTCAAGGTTCAAGGTTCAAGGTTCAAGGTTCAAGGTTCAAGGTTCAAGGTTCAAGGTTCAAGGTTCAAGGTTCATGTTTCAAGGTTCATGTTTCAAGGTTTAAGGTTCAAGGTTCAAGGTTCATCAGTTTCAAGGTTCAAAGTTTAAGGTTTAAAGTTCAAGGTTTAAAGTTCAAGGTTTAAAGTTCAAGGTTCATTATTTTAAAGGTTCAAGGTTCAAGGTTCAAGGTTCAAGGTTAAAGGTTCATGTTTCAAGGTTTAAGGTTCAAGGTTTAAGGTTCAAGGTTTAAGGTTCAAGGTTCAAGGTTCATCAGTTTCAAGGTTCAAAGTTTAAGGTTTACAGTTCAAGGTTTTAAGTTCAAGGTTCATTATTTTAAAGGTTCAAGGTTCAAGGTTCAAGGTTCAAGGTTCAAGGTTCAAGGTTCAAGATTCAAGGTTCAAGGTTCAAAGTTCAAGATTCAATGTATAAGTTTCAAAGTAAAAAATGTCTAGTAAGGTTTAAAATGAATAAATCAAGGTTTTGGGTTTAAGATTCGAAGATCAAGATTGGTTCAAGGTTCAAGGTTCAAAGTTCATGATTCAATGTACAAAGTTTCAAAGTAAAAAATGTCTAGTAAGGTTTAAAATGAATAAATCAAGGTTTTAGGTTTAAGATTCAAAGGTCAAGGTTCAAGGTTCAAGGTTCAAGCTAGGTTAAAGATGTGTATATCGGAGAGGATGAATGTTCCTGCTCCGCGAACTTGACCATAACATCAATAACACTGCTCGCCATATGAGAATCCAGTCCACTTGTTGGTTCGTCACAGAACAGTAAGGAAGGGCTGGTCAACACCTAAAATATTAACAACCTGTATCGAAAGAACACGAGAGAAATTAATTATGCTTACATGTCTGTCTGTTTGTATCGAATACACTTCAATGACCCCAGCTTTTCATATTTTTAACAAAGAGCCTCATTTGCTATTTAAGTGTCATTAGAAAAAAAGTGGACCACACCCTCAACTGAATCCCGCTATTTCTTCGGTCAGAGTACTTCAGATCAATGCAGAACGCACCGAAAGCTTAGTTTAGGGTGACCAACCCGTCATCACCCACAGAGAAAATATATAATACGGAGCGTCCCATATTGTATCGGATTATCACCAAGCTCTGAATTCAAAATACGCACATAATACTCGGAAAAAAATAGTATTTCCTGCATGTAAATTTTTTAATTATCCTTATAAATTTTTTTAAATGACTCAATCTAGACACAATTTAGAGCTATAAATGATCTAATATGATGTGGGACACCCTGTATATGTCCGGTATAAATATAAAAAATGCCACTAAAATAAATATTGGAAATTCGTCAATATATAACCCTGAAAATCTGCGCAATTCTGTAGTTTTTTTTATGTACGATGAAGAAATTATGGCAAATAAAGCTATCAATAATAGAAAAGGGGGGGAAACGCACGTCTAAAAGCCTTTTTTAAATAGAAATATAAACACCTCGCAAGCAAAGGATAATCTTTTCTTTTCTCCTCCAGATATACCCTCAACCTCATTAGTGGCTGAAGATATCAAGGTATGCTGTACATCACGTAGCTCCAACTAAATATACAGATATCAAGGTATGCTGTACATCACGTAGCTCCAACTAAATATACAGATATCAAGGTATGCTGTACATCACGTAGCTCCAACTAAATATACAGATATCAAGGTATGCTGTACAGTGTACATCACGTAGCTCCAACTAAATAAACAGATATCAAGGTATGCTGTACAGTGTACATCACGTAGCTCCAACTAAATATACAGATATCAAGGTATGCTGTACATCACGTAGCTCCAACTAAATATGCTATGAATGTATGCTGTAGTGTATATTGTACAATTATCAAGGTTTACTGTACATCATTCAGCTTCGACTAAATTAATGTAAACTGTACAGTTTTTAATCCCTTTAAATTAACATTGATCTTGAAAACAATCCGCCCTCAGATCCGTAACTAGCATGAAGATTGACGCAACTCACAAACCCGTGAATTTCACAATTAACATTCTCTAATTCCTTACCTCGTCTAGAACCTCCTCAACCCTCTCCCACTTCTCCTCTTTACTCAACCCACAGTGCATCCTCACCATCGCCTTCGTAAAAATAATTTCATTATCTTATATATTTAGACTCTGTGTGAGAAATGAATCTTAAGTTATAAAAATTACATAACAGTAATTGAGGGAAAATTAACCTCAATGAAGATAACAAAATCTACTTTGTCGACCCGAAGCTCTGAACTTTTAAATGAACAGAACCGAAGACAAATACGGAAAGATGCAACATTCGGATCGTAAACAAATCAATTTAATTCCAAACAGATCATTCAGATATTACAAACAGTAGCCATCTATTATTTTTCGACACATTCGTATATAGTTAATATTTCATAATATTTTTGATTTTTAAAAATAATTTTCGCTGGCGTTGGATTTTCGAACATTCCTGGAAAATATGAAAATGTCGTCTTCATTATCAAAAATCCTCGAAACAGGAATAAATGTTTTCAAAAGTAACTCTCAGATCATGAAAAGTACAATATATTATGAAATATCAACTATTTACAAATGCGTCGAAAAATAATCGATGACTATTGTTTGTAATATCTGAATGATTTGTTTGGAATTAAATTGATTTGTTTACGATCCGAGTTGAGTGTTGCATCTTTCTGAATTTGTATGGACACTACTTTCTTCGGTATTAGTCGTTTTTAACAATTTTCTCCTTATAGACGCAACAGATAGAAGTAAAATTAGTAGCGATCGCATTAAGCCTATACCCCCCTTAATTTTTCACGAACACTCCCTTTAAGGGATTTTAAAACATCATAATATTTCACATTTTTCAATTTTGACCGTCCATAAGCTTTCCCATGGGGTCATGTGAGTTGTCACAATATGTGGGCCCGACCAGTTTATCCATTTTTACTTTTTTTGATAAAAACTAAAACAGAGGCCAAATTATATATAGTAGATAATAGATACCCCTGTAATACCTGGAAGCAGAGATGTTCACGAACGGTTAAACCAAGAATAAACAAATCATCTTGCTGGACATATCCTAGAAAAAGCACACATTAGAAAATTAACTTGTATATTGTATACATATATTTACATATCTTGCAAAAAATATCCTAGAAAAAATGAATATTATTTTATATCACTATATACAAAAATATTAAATTTTATCAGGATTTTCTAAATACCCCTGCAAAATTTGAGAATAGAAACAGGCATTTTTTAGCTTTTTAAATTGAAAAGACTAAATAATTAAAGGAGGAAAAAAGGTGCAAAAAAGGGACTTGCCAGTTGGTAAATACACATTTTTTTCTTCCCAAAATCGTCGAAAAACATTTCCCTTTATGAATATTAATTTTTACCTGAGAGAGCTGTCAGATTGTTTGGAGTTACAAGAGCGTTATTGGCAATCCTAGTCCCAGAAACCTAGATTAAGGAGTCAGTTTTAAAAACATGAAAATCTACACATTTCTTTAAATCATTATGTTTTCCTTGACATTTTCCATTGTTCCGTAACTGAACAGTTGCCGTTTCAAACTCTCATCTTTATCATTTATATCGACCTTTTTCAATTACGAATTAAAAGACTTTTTGTTAAAGAGTTTTCTAAGGAGCCCTCAAAAATTAAAAATGATCAAAATCAAAACATCTAATTATTAAAAATTCAAAGATATTTTTTCTTCTAATAACCTAAATTATTACTTATAAACAATTCTAAATTGAAAACGAATTTACGTTTATAAAAACTATCTACCAAGAAAATTTGTTACCTCGAGTTTCCCCATATTTCTGAAGAGCAGAGTATTGAGAAGAGTAGATTTTCCATAACATGGTAATATATAGCTAATATCTACTAAAAATAAGTAAACAAGCCCCCAGAACAGCTAGACGTAGTATCTACTAAACATGGTAATATATAGCAAATATCTACTAAAAATAGGTATACTACAGGGTGTCCCACATCAAATTAGACCGCATCAATGGGTCTAAATCAGAAAATTTAAGAAGAATGAATCATTTTAAAAAAAATAATAAGGCTAATAGAAATTTTGTTTGCAGAAAATGCTAGATTTTTTAGTATTATGTGCGTATTTTGGCGTTAAAGATCTAATATGATATGGGACGCTCTGTAGCTCCCAGAACAGCTAGACGTAGTATCTACTAAATATGATAATATATAGGAAATATCTACTAAAAATAAGTATACTACAGGGTGTCCCACGAAACATTACAGTTGGTGAATAGTTTTGAATGTCTTCTTCAATATGCTGCATTGGATATGTTAGAGACTTTTTGCAGTTTATTTTGTTAATAAAATCTTTTACTCAAATATATTTTTCTTTGAAATAAGTTTTACAATAACATGAGTGCTATATAATATCTTATCTTATTCTCTTTGGTATTAAACAGCCTAACAAATTATGGAAGAAGACATTTTAAACTATGCACTAACTGTCATGTTTCGTGGAACACCCTGTAGCTCCCAGAACACATAGAACATGGCTGAGTAATCGGGTAAGCTGAATCAGATCAGATTTTCTTTACGTCTTCCGGATAAAAAATTCAAATCTATGAATTTTAAAACTTATTTTGATACAAATTGTCTGAAGAAATCGCTATAGAATATTTATGTTTAATTATATATTTTACCTTCTTTCAGAATCTCCTTTTTTGGAGTTTTCCCACGTAGACCGCACATTTTCAGTCCAGGTCTATAATATATAATTTAATTTCAGAGTGCTATATATCAACGATACCATGTATAAACCTTTATCCGAAAAAAGACGGAAGAAGAGCTAGAACTATTAGGTTTGGTTCCTAATTAGAAATCTGAAGAAATTTCTTTCTAGTAAATGTAGAAACCCAAGAGATGCTTTTTAGGATTCATAAGGTATCTCTGGGGGTTATGAAATATGAATGAAAAGATGCCATGTCATCGAAACATAATAGATCGGGGGGTACTGTTTCTAATTGTTAAAGGGACCGTTCACTTATTATAAAATATGAATGAAAAGATGCCATATCATCGAAACATAATAGATCGGGGGGTACTGTTTCTAATTGTTAAAGGGACCGTTCACTTATTATAAAATATGAATGAAAAGATGCCATGTCATCGAAACATAATAGATCGGGGGGTACTGTTTCTAATTGTTAAGAATAGTCTTTTAATCAATCTTTATGGGAACACTTCAATGTGAAAATCTGAGTGGATTATGACTTTAAAATAAGTCCTGGGCAGAATTTAATGAATTGGAAAAGTCGCTGACGTACCTCCTGCCGGTTCAAATCCTGAATCACCGATTCATATCCTTATGATTTTTCAGCTTTATATTGGTCATTCCAGATTTGAACCCTTGAAAGGGTATTTCAGTGACCAAGCTCAATTTCATTTAATCAAGTTTTTGGTATCCATGTTTTTTTATTTATAAATTCATTTCCAAAATCTTAGTTCACTGAAACCAAGAAATTAAATCTTTGCCACAAACTCAACTTTTTATTATCCTCTTTGCTACCTAATGGTGTAAACTTTTGATATTTCACATTTAGATTAATTTATCTGACATAATTCAATGCTTGAAATATCTGAGGTCCACAACATTGAGTTCTTAAGATAAAGGTATTAGAAAAGAGTTTAGACAAGATTCAGTTTCTTTAATGGATTAAGATTACATAATTTACTAATGGAGGAGGATTTAGTACTTTTAAAACAAATTTCAAGGAAACATGGTGCTGTAGATGTTAATAAACCTACCTAGTGGACACAGTTATCTTACTCCAAGAGAACTTAATCCTGTCATCCGTCTACACAAATTTATTTACATTTACATACTACAGTATAAAGTTACCCACAATGGATGAGACTTTAGAGGCGACTGTACGCTATGTTCCAATAAACAGGGAATTCAGTGACGATTTTTATACCGTCTTTGTAAATGATTTTATGATTTAGTTTGGTGATGCTTATTATCTACTAGGACAGCTTTAATCCGTCTGATAGAGTTCAGAATTTGTTTTTATTGCATACTGTACACCATTTACATAAAAAATACTCTAGAAGACGTAACTTTATTTTGAGCATTGAAATTAGGTAGCACAACGCTAATTCTTTACAAAGACGATTTCGAATACGTCTCACCGGGAACACCCTCTACGAAAGGAATTGAATCATTGTCACAAACTCAAATTTTCTAATCCCTATATCTTAGCAACTTGATGGAGCAAACCTTTGATATTTCAAACTTACATTATTTAATCTACCAGAACTCATAGTTTGAAATATCTAAGGTCTACGGCATTGGGTTGCAAAGATATAGGGATTAGAAAATCTTCGTTTGTGGCAAAGACTCGAATCCTTTACATTCCCTGTTTCCTTATATTCATGGTTCCCTGCAACTCTCAACTTCTTTGACTCATTTGACACATCATTAAATAATCTATTAGCGAATTTAATCAAGACAGAAGACTTTACTTAGAATCGTTATATATAAAGAGTTTCAGGTCGTCTTTATTGTATCATTCTTTGTGGGTAACTGTATTACTTTCATTATTTGTAATTCAATAGCTTTTCTTTTTACAACGGTAAATGAACAAAGAAACTAATTTTTATCCACAAACTCAGACTTTGTTAATCCCTATCTCTGAGCAACCCGATGTTGTAGACCTTTGATGTTTCAAACTATAAATTCTGTTAGATCAAATAGTCTTATTTTGAAAAATCAATGGTTTAGAACATTAGGTTGCAAAGATATAAGGATTAGTAAATGTGAGTTTGTGTTTAATTCCCGCGTAAAAGAAAAGTCAATTCTTTAAAAAGACCTTTCTTTAAATATTAGTTTTTTAGTAACTAATACTTTATTAAGTTGTCTATGATATCTCATGTAAATAAAAAACAACTTCAGACAAGCAAGAAATTAGCCAAATATTTATTTACCCTGAGGTTGACAGAAAGTAGGCTGGCCAGATCATCAGCTCTAGGTATAGTTATACGAACAGGAGCACTAGGTTTTTCATTTAGGTCTTCCTTCTTAGTAGGTTTATCCTTCTCATCATCTTCTGTTCCTTTCTTGTTTTCAACATCTTTGGTTGCAACATCTTCAGCTTTTCCAGTTCCATCTTTTGCAGTAGCAGCTTCAGATGGTTTAGTCTGATCATCTTCAATGTTTTTGGTAGAAGTAAGTTTTAGGTTATCTTTGATTACAGCATCTTCAGAAGATGATTCATCTGAACTGCTTCTGTTGCTTCCAGTTGAGCTGCTGACTGATAAATTCATAGGTTTTCCACTCATTCTTCTAATCAGCTCTTAGCTTAATATATTCATAAATTTACATCCCAGATATCGGAGAAACAGTTTGTTCACATGGATAACATAAATTACAAGTTTTATGATTTTATCACATGGATAACATAAATTACAAGTCTTATGATTTGTTCACATGGATAACATAAATTACAAGTTTTATCACATGCATTACAGAATTTAAAACAATTGTCACATGCATACAATAAATTACATGTCAAGGCGAAAGCAAAATTAAAATCAATTTACGTCACATCCAAAAGATCATAAAAATGCGGAGATCAAATACTTTGACTTTTTTCAATTTTAATTGTTTAATATAAAAAAATTAGAGATATAAGCGAAGGTTGAAAAACACTATACATCCTTATTTCTTATCTTTATAGCTGAAACATGAGTGCAGAGATTTTAAGAGAAACCTGGCGAATGGAACATCAACTTTAAAGTACGTCTCTGTCCCTTTAAACTTGTTTATTCTCCGAAAGTTCTAATCATTGTGAGTCTTCCTGCTGCTTCATTCCTGTTTAAGAGATTTCCTGCTTCCATTTTCCTGTTTAAGAGTCGTTCTGCTTTCGTTTTCTATGTCCTCCTGGACTATATCCTCATTCGGTTCGATAGAGGAGTCTACATCAACGTCGCTGTGTTCACTAAAATATTTCGTGATGGTAATCAACCCTTTTTTGAACTAAAAATAAACCAGCTGAATTGATGTAAGCACATTTAATTACAATCAAACTCGTCAAATAGAATCAGTAACAATTACGATTAAACAATGGGGTGCATTAATAAAATTATTATCGTTCCTGAGTTTTGATTGCAAGTGTTTTCAATTGCAATTCTTAATGATTTCAAATGATTTCTTTGCAAATGTAAGTGTTCGAATGTATATGAGCGTTTACTAAGAATGTTACTTGCTATCTAGATTTACTTTAATGCTTGATTCCGATCTTTTGATAATTTTCAGATAACTTTAATTTTTATTTGATATTCGCGGTGTAACTGAAATGAAGAGATTAAGCATTGATCATAAAATTACAAGTGGACATCGGAAAATCGGGATCAAGAGATTGGTATATTATGAGTATCCAAAAAATTCCCAGCTCTGATCAATTGTCTAATCCTTGTGCATTTGCAGTTTGATGGTGTGAACCTATGATATTTCAAACTTATATCATTTGATCAAGCAGAGTTCACAGAGTAAAACATCTGGGGTCTTTGACGACAGAAGTCAAAACTTTTGTATTGTAAATATCAGGATCAAACATTGATCTCCATCTTATGTAGACCTGCGGATTAATCTAATTCCTCTTCAATATCCGCTGTTAGTCAATGGTCCTACCCTGCAGGGATAACTTTACTTGAAGGATTAAACATTTATCTTCAAATTTTAAAGTGTCCACTTTGAATAACGAGATCAAGTATTGATTATTTAAGATTAACTACCTCTGATTGCTAAGGTACCAGGACTAGAAGTAAGTAAGAGAGTGATCAGTTTCTTGAATTCTAATACCTGAGAACAGACTGAATGACGATGTAGAATCTGAAGAATAGGAGGACTGTGTGAACCACGAAGATGATGATGGTTATATTCCAGACTCCGAGAACACAATAGTATTCTTCGATGATATCATCGTGCTGCACAATCTTGATCTCAGAGAAGAACACATAACTGAACAAAAAACTAAATGAAGTTAAATATTTTAATTTCTCTTCTGGAAATGAAGTACAGGTGTCCAATCTTCTGCAACAATGATTGTAAATTTCGATTGTGAGAAAAGTTATAAGACGATCTTAAATCTAAAGAAAGTCAGCNGTATTTTATGTACGTTTCTTAGGCCCCTATATTATGTTTAAAATGAATCTCTAATTGTATTTTATGTACGTTTCTTAGGCCCCTATATTATGTTTAAAATGAATCTCTAATTGTATTTTATGTACGTTTCTTAGGCCCCTATATTATGTTTAAAATGAATCTCTAATTGTATTTTATGTACGTTTCTTAGGCCCCTATATTATGTTTAAAATGAATCTCTAATTGTATTTTATGTACGTTTCTTAGGCCCCTATATTATGTTTAAAATGAATCTCTAATTGTATTTTATGTACGTTTCTTAGGCCCCTATATTATGTTTAAAATGAATCTCTAATTGTTTTTCGTATTTTATTTGATTTAGATCAACACATTATTTGTTTTTCTTCAGTCAAGAGATTGTGGTAAACAGTACATTAAGATCTATAACAATTTGGGGATATAAAGACGATTATTTGACTCAATTTATCAATTTATCAATTTATCACCCGAGATATACGAAGATTCCAAGTTCTCCCAGGAAGATGAGGAAGTTCAATATGAAGAATATCTAGAACCGAGTTGAATAAATTCAAATCATGAATCACCGGTTCAAAAGTAAAAATTTTGATCAACCCTAATTAAAATTCAGCTGGTGGAGACAAACTAGTCAATTCCAACCATGATAAGTGCGCCGCAAATATCAGGTTCATCAATCTTTTGGCTGGGACAGAACTTGACTTTTAGTCACTAGGATAGCACAAAAATTTAATAACTTAGTATAACCAGCTATAAAAGGTAAGTTGTCATTCTACGTAGTACAACGGCCTTCGCATTTTATCAACTCCGGTCCCTGGATAATGATGTGTTCAAGCAGACTAACAGTATTCGTGGCTTCTCCTATCTCTTCAATCATCATCCTGGCCTCGTTCAAGATCTTGATAAACACCTGCATCAGGGCAATTGCCTGGTAGACAACCAGAACCTGTAGGGTGTTACTTTTACAATTCATGCTCATTTCAACATTTTTTTTTTGTATAATTAAGTAAAAAAATATTTGGTATTTGTTTATTTTCATGTATTTAACATTATTAGCAATATTCGTATCATTCTTCTCATTTTTAGGAGGTTCAAAAATTTTCTCTACACATCCCAAAAAGTAACCAACTTTTCTCTGTTCATGCAAAGGAACAGGGTTTAGTAGATTTGGAGGGAAAAATTTTAAATTGGGCAAAAGGGCAATTTTTTCATACGTTTTAATTATTTTACCCGAAAATGATATTTTCGTGAAAATATTTACCCCTGTGTTCTTGATCTATGTACATTGGATACGCTGCTCACATTTGCTATTTGATTGGCAATAATTCTGATTTTTAATTAATCAAGATCTTAATATTCTTTTCAAACTTTTCATTCTCTTGAGAATCCAGATACATGGAGCTAAAATGTTGTAGAACCTAATCCAGGGTAGAGCCAAACTGATGGTTAACATACATCCAACTAAATATCATGCTTAATTTCAAGAATTTTTTAAGAAAGATTCTTTTTAAAAAAGGGGACAGGATAATTGAATTTAGATACCATGGAGGGTATTGCTTAATAATTTTTATTTTGTATAAAATGTATGACCGTATTATCATAGAAATATTCAATTATCTTGAATCTGAAGATCTTTAAATTTTCACGATTTTCACAATTTTCACAATCACAATCACATATAATCTTTATTTTCCCTAGTCAATTATTGTGTGAGAACAATTAAAAATGATTTCTAAATGTTAGTGCTGTAAATTCCGGAAAACATACATCCCTGTATATTCGTCAAAGAACGGAGTGTAGCCAATATAGAGACAAAGATCCCTTAATCTTCCAAAGTTTGTCCCTTTCAGACCTTTCTCATAAGCTTTCCACTGCTCGTCTTCTCTGGAATCAATTATTTAACAATTTTCATCTTTAAATGTATTAAGATAATAATATTTCGCTGTCGCTGGATTTTCGAACATTATTGGAAAATGTCGTCTTCATTAACAAAAATCCTCGAAACAGGAATAAATGTTTTTAAACGTAACTATATGTGATCATAAAAACAAAAAATAATATGAAATGCGTCGAAAAATTATAGATGATTATTGGTTGTAATATTTGAATGATTTGTTTGGAATTAAATTAATTTTTTACGATACGAGTTGAATGTTGCAACTTTCTGAATTTGTATTAGTCGTTTTGAACAATTTTCTTCTAAAAGAATCAACAGAAGATTAGTAACGATCAAAAGCGCTTATTTTACGCAGTACAAGCCTATACCCCCAAAGTTGAACCAGTCGCATAAATTGTCTTATCCTTCTGTCTGGTGAGGGAGGGGGTGCAGAGGCGCCATGATCCCCGCAAAAATGACCTCCGAGCCTCAGGATTTGCAGAATTTTACAGAAAAACAACTCCAGAACAATTGAATGAATTAACATGTCAAATTTGTTGATTAGACGATTCTTTAAACTATTACAGAGTCTACTATAAAGAGATATATTTTGATATTTGTTTGGTTAAGCCAACAAATTTAAACAAAAAATAAAAACAACAAGCGGAGACCAAAATGCGGGACGTGGAGACAGAATGGCGGGAGGCTTGGTGACGTTACTGAGGCTGGGAGACCAGTTTTGCGGGGCCTGGAGGTAATTCTGCAAATCCTGAGGTTCGGAGGTCATTTTTGCGGGGATCATGGCGCCTCTGCACCCCCTCCCTCGTCTGGTTCAGTACGAGTGAACCAGATGTTTTACCTTTTAGCTTTTTCATTATCTGTCCTTTGAGCATACCACATGTAAACCCAGCATAGAAGAATTAGTATACCAAACAAAACCTTAATGAATATAAATTTCAGAAAAAATCATCTATTTTTTATAAGACCAGAATACAGATGTGTACAATGTACATTTTGGTACAGTGATAACCAGAAAAATCTGAAATAGGAAGATGATTTTTTATGCTATACTTAAGTGTATTTAATGATACTTCAAAGCAAATAGTTTTACTAGACACTTTTAATTCACTAATTAAGTGAAATGGGTCTGTTTATACTACACAATTGCAGTGAACCTTGCTTGTAAGACTATTTAAAGTCGTAACTAGAGTCTAAAAGTCGTCCTCCTATTCCAGAGTTTTCTGGTTATCACTGTAGATTCTAGAACCAACACAAATCTTTAGCAGTGATGTCATGCTTATTGCTAACCCCGGACTTTAATTGAAATATCTAATTATTATTTCTACTCTTTTAGTAGCTTGATAATAAAAGAATATTTATGAAAAAAATATTTACATGAAGTAAAAATAGGAAATTGTAATTGGAACCTGGAAGAAGAAAGCACTGGCTCCAAGAAAGACAGTAGAATGTTGACAATAATACTTACAAGTCTTCTCAGGCGCATCATCAGTCCTGGAGAAAATAATTTACTAAAAATTTATGTAAACTACAGTCGTCACTAAAATAAAGAGAACTATATGTCGTCTTCGTTATTGCACATAGCATGTTGCATTGCTCAGCCTTATTATATCACATAAGGTTTTGTTAACTTTAGTTAACATAAATTTATAAAAATTTCACCAATTTGTTGTATACAATTAGAGAAATGAAAATTATAGAATTTTTGACCGTAGGAATCAGCTGCGACAATTTTTTGAAAGAAACGGCAAAAACATTAAAAGTTGTGTCTGAGAAAGAGTAGCAGGGTATGCGAGATACATAAAGATAAGAACGGATAGGAAAGTTGTCTACATTGAGAAGAATTATGCTCCAGGGAGCTGTAATGTTGCAGATCCGGATCCAGGGAGCTAAAATGTTGCGGATTCGGATCTAGGGAGCTATAATGTTACAAATCTGGATCCAGTGAGCTACAATATTGCGGATCCGGATCTAGGGAGCTAAAATCAAATGTTGTTATAGATCTAAGGAGCTAAAATGTTGCAGAGCAAATCTGGATCCAGTGAGCTACAATATTGCGGATCCGGATCTAGGGAGCTAAAATCAAATGTTGTTATAGATCTAAGGAGCTAAAATGTTGCAGAGCAAGATCCAATGAGCTAAAATGTTGAGAATCCAGATACATGGAGCTAAAATGTTGTAGAACCTAATCCAGGACGCTATAATGTTGCGGATTCGGATCCAGGGAGCTAAAATGTTACGGAACCTGAGGAACCTGATCCAGGGAGTTAACATATTGCGGATCCATATCCAGGGAACTAAATTGTTAAGGAATGTCAGAGATCCAGATCCTATACACTGATTTAAATTAGCTTACTTATTTGCTTGATTGAAAAATTTCTCTCGACATTCATCATAGGTATCAAGGGTCATTTCTCCAGTATCCACCATAAACCTAATACAGAGAAGTCTTTTTATATTTTTAGTGGATTTTATAATTCTTTCCATGCTATGTATATAATTTCTGTTCTTATACCTACTACAATTTTAGTTAATATGATATGTATTTTTAGTTAATTCGGTATTTCAATTTTACGAATGTTCCACATGTAATTTCAGTTTATACAAAATGGAGCGTTTTAACTGTCTTTTTTCATAATCTTTTATGTAGTTTGATAACAAAATTAATAACAAAAAATATTATATAGCAGTCATAATAGAATAAAATTAACTTCAAAGTAAAACAAATTTTAAGAAAAGATTTTTTTACGGAATTCTCTGCAATATAAGTCTTTAATGTCTAATACAGTGTATGGGAGACATTCAAAGCTATTTACAAACTGTCATGTTTTGTGGGACACTCTGTACGTACTCTGTGATTATTTACTATTTTTAGTTCTATTAGGCCCGTTTTAAGTTTTCGTTGAGCTTAACAGACTGAATTCACAAAATTTGGTTGGTTAAAAATTATTAAATTTAGTTTTCCATTGTACTATTCGATGAGATATATATTTATTTTTCCATATAACTATTCGATGAGATATATATTCAGTTTTCCATATAACTATTCGATGAGAAATATATTTAGTTATCCATTGTACGATTCGATGAGAAATATATTCAGTTTTCCATTGTACTATTCGGTGAGAAATATGTTTAGTTCTTTAGTTTAGTAGACATTGGATCCATCTTTCACATAAAAAAATCAATGAAATATTCTGGTCATAGGAAACTATTACGTGAATTATCAAAATTATCAAAATTTAATGCTTTTAACCCAGGGAGTAAAGAATAGAAGGGAGATATAACTGACGCGGTTCGCCCTACCATATGATTATACATGCTTTGCAGACGGGTACTCCATTTGTATATGAAATACTCAGAATAGGTTATTGTATACGCAGTAAATGTACATCAGACAAATATTTCTTATTCAAATGGAGTACTGGTCTGCAAAACATGCAATCATATGGTAGGGCGAACCGCGTCGGTTATATCTCCCTTTTATTCCTTACTCCCTGTTTTAACCTCCTCGGATACTAAACGAACACTTATGCATCTATTCTTGTTTACAATTTCCGCCCAAAGAGAACTGGTTTCAATGTGTACGCAGAGTATACACGACCTCAATTAACTTTCCTTGCATTACACCCTTGGATAATACCTTGTAATAGAAACATTTTAGAAAATCTGTAATTTAGGAAGTATTTAACATGATGGTTAAATATTTCTCACCAGATCTTGCTAATAAAATATCCGAGGGCGAGCAGAAAACCATACTGTGTAAGCCTAGCTCCATGTTTAAGAATGTACGTAGTGTTCAGGATAAATAAATCAACACCGTTAACTTCTTCTCCAATACTCACAGAACTAAACAAACATAAGCAATATATTGGAACCATGAGCTAAGATACAGGGTGTCCCACGAAACATGACAGCTGGAAGACGAAGTAAAGATTTCTTTTGATCGTTGAAAGAATTGATTTATCACGAAGTAATCCTAGTCCTGGCATTTCCAAAATGTAATCTGCTTTTTTGCGATTTCTATATTACCGGGGATATATGTAATGAAGAATTTTAAAGTATTAAATAAAACTAAATTGTTGAAAACTGATCGAAATAATGGCGCATTTCAAAGAAAAAAGTCAATCTTCATGTCATCTACAACTGTGACGTTTCATGTGACATACATAAACTGTATTATTAAAGATTTTACCGTTTTACTTTTTTAAACTCCTTCAAAAAAGAAGAAGAAATTTGTCCTTTGAGAGTTCTGAATGAAATACGAAGTTTCGACTCCTCTAATGAAAATATAGACGAATTTAAAGGGGAGAACGTTTTGCTTTCAAGACAATTGGTATAAATGTTCCATGATTTTGACCTTCTTCTGTAAAAGCATGATTTAAATCATTTTTTTGCATTTTTAGGTTTAAGAATTGCTTGTTTTCCTGATTTCATATCCTTCCATAACTCCAATAGTATTAATGAAGTAGTGGGATAGACCTGAAAAAAAAGCAACTAAATGAACAAAAAAACTGGTCGCAACTCCTCTATAAAATGTAAAAAAGTGAAAAGGTTCCCATTTTATTGAGTTAAACATTCGTTACCCCCCCCCCCCCAAAAAAAAAAAATAACGATCTTGCCATTTCATTTCACACAAGGAATATACGCCTCTATCATGACAATTTACTGACAAATGTCAACAACTATTCATGCATTTCCTTAATTCGGCACCTTAATTTGTCCACGGTGTAAATTTTAAAGCCTACTGTGCCTTTAAATGTCCAAGTTAATGAATCATACAAGAAAATAATATTTCAACATTTTCCAGCGCTTGTCTTCCCGTTATTTTTTCGTTTCTTAAGTCGGAACTTCTGTGTGTGAATATCGGGATCACGCAAAGATCTCCATCTAATCCAGACCTGCGGATGAATCCTAATCCTTTATGATTTCCGATCCTGTGATATATCTAGCAGGGATAACTTTTAATTGATGAATCAAGTATTTATCCTCAAAGGAATTGAGTCTTTGCCACACATTCAGTTTTTGTAAAACCTATGTCTTTGCAACCTTATTATGTAAACCTTTGATATTTCAAACTTATATTATTTGACCTAATAGCAAATTCATAGTTTGAAATATTTAAGATCTGCCACATTGGGTTGCAACGATATTGAAATTAGAAAATCAGAGTTTGTGGCAAAAAACTCAAATCCTTTCCACATTGGATATCGAAATTAACCGTTTAAGATTAATGATACTCCTCTTATCTTAAAACCCATAATTTCAATCAAAACGTAATGTGTATTTACCAATGTAGAAAAAAAGTTGAGGAAACCAAGCGATATCACAATCCTCTACTGAGTTGAGCACATAGCTGAGAAAGAGTCCGGCCACTAGATCCCCCATGTAGATTGATCCGTGACAGTTCCTGATAATAGGATAGTTCATACACAACTTTGCAGTACATACATGACCGTACATACAGGATATTTCAATACATTCAGGACAGTACAGAACTTACAGGACGGTGCCGTACATACAGAAAAGTGCAGTACATAAAAACTTCCAATGTGAATAGAGCTAAGGCGGGGTATTGAGTTTGTGTACATATCTATTGTGACAAATCAGAACCGTTAATATCTAGGGTTCTCGAAACTAAAACCGATGGTAAACATGGTCGTAATTTTTTGAGCAAATTAGGGCTTTAGATATGATAAGTTTGATAACGTTTTTCAATTACAATCAACCAGTTTCAGAGCACGCCATAATACACCACAATCAACATAAATACAACTTTTTTCTTTTAGTGGCGAAAATTAAGATATCCTTAAATCTTTTCCGAACCATTAATGGTATAACAAGTTTCTATATAGAGATGGGGAAACCAAGAGACGATTTTTTTGGAAATTTGATTTAGCAAAAGCAATAAACAAAAAAAGAAATATTGAGCTGTATCATCACAGATTCCGGATCCGAATTAGCATCAAAATGAAATGAATCCTAAGCGCCAGAGGCAGTGAAATGAGAGGAAAATTTTATTTTACAAAAATATATATATTATTGTAACATTAATGTTTTCTCTCATTTTGTATATATATATATATATATATACAGTGATAACCAGAAACTCTGAAACAGGAGGACGACTTTTAGAATAAAGTTATAACTTTAATAAGTCCGATTAGCATGAGACACATCAATTGTGCAATGTAAACAGGCCCATTTAACTTAATAAGTGATTGTAGAAGTGTCAAGTAAACTATTTGCTTTACAACAACATTACATGCACTTAAGTATTGCAATAATGTCGCCTTCCTTTTCCATTGTTTTCTGGTTATCACTGTATCAAAATTGATCACAGATATTTTTTGGTTTAAAATACTTACATGTACTCCTTAAAAATGAATATAAATAAACTGCTGCGAAGTTGAGTATCGGGTTCAGACATGTTCTCTATGCTAGGTTTCTAATGTATAATATAATTACAATACATATAGATTAATAACGATAACAGACTTCCAAGATTACAACTTTAAATACATTTTTTTAAATATTGTCACAAAATAATTTCTACACATGTACGTATGTTGTACTTGGGTACTCTTACTTAACAACTAATTTTTCATTTTTTTAAGAGAAAACGTAGATAAAAAAACTACATATTTTATCAAATAATATTTGGATTACATATTTGAACCATGACAAATAATTTACAAAATCGGCTAAAATTCATAAAAATATGTTAACAGAAAAAGGACCAAACACACTTCACTTTTATAATAGTGAAAAGATGGATATTTTCGGTTTTGACGATTAATCCTTTGCATCGTCGACTCCTCCGGATGTTATCGCGAAGGTTGCTTCGCTCTCTGGTAGATCCGGACTATCGAAGATCTTGGCAACCCGTAGCTCTGCTCTACCCTTCCTCAGGGATATTCTGGAAGTAGGGTTTCACAGTTAAACATTCCCCCCCCCCCCCCGTTTGAAAAATCTGGTGATTTTACAGGCCTTAGAATCCAGAGCCGAAATAATTAAAGAGTACAAAAAATCTAACTTAACGGGAGCATTTCAATAAAAAGGTGCAAAAAACTTCGTAAAAATTGTGTCCATCCAATTCCTTTTGTCGTAGGTGTTTGAAAATCTAAACTAAGAAATGTATTAATAACTTGAGTAAATAAACAAATATTAATAGCCTGAGATCAAAACTGTTTGTCAAAAAACGTTGAGGCCCCCCCACCCCCACAAAAAATCTAAAAAGTCAAGAGTAGGACGTTCTTTGCTTACAATAAAACCCTGCCTAGTGGTTGAAGCATGCGCCAGTATATTTCCTCCGATTGGTTTCTTAGGATCCGCCTGGAAGGAGAGAGATGCTCCGGGGTCGGAGGTCATCTGGTTAGTCACAAATACAGCTACATTGTACTCCTAGATATTTAGGATATTTGGTCACAAATAAAGCTACATTGTAGTCCTAGATATCTAGGATATTTAGTCACCAATACAGCTACATTGTACTCCTAGATATCTAAGATATTTAGTCACAAATACAGCTACATTGTAATCCTAGATATATAGGATATTTAGTCACAAATACAGCTACATTGTAATCCTAGAAATATAGGATATTTAGTCACAAATACTACTACATTGTACTCCTAGATATATAGGATATTTAGTCACAAATACAGTTGCATTGTACTCCTAAGGTATATAGGATATTTAGTCACAAATACAGCTACATTGTACTTCTAGATATATAGGATATTTAGTCACAAATACAGTTGCATTGTACTCCTAAGGTATATAGGATATTTAGTCACAAATACAGCTACATTGAACTCCTAGATATATAGGATATTTAGTCACAAATACAGCTACATTCTAATCCTATATACATAGGATATTAAGTTACAACTCCTAGATATATAGGATATTTAGTCACAAATACAGCTACATTCTAATCCTATATATATATAGGATATTAAGTTACAGAAACGGCTACATTGCATCCTAGATATAAAGGATATTTGGTCAAAAATACAACTACATTGTACTCCTAGATATATAGGATATTTAGTCACAAATACAGCTACATTGTAATCTTAGATATATAGGATATTTAGTCACAAAAACGGCCTTGCAGAACATTTACGAAATATTACCTCGGATATCTTCTGTAGTTTAGAAAGCATCTGAGCTAGTGACTGCTGTCTCTCTGCTAGCTCCCCTCTACCGGAGAAATCTACCCTGAAGAGAGCCATGATACTGTCCACGATGAGGAGCTTGAAGATCCCCGCCTCCTCATGCAGCTTAGCGCACACAAGGTCAAGCAACTCCATCTGTTGTTCACTATTAAAATTGTTATTAACAAAACCAAGTATCTTTTTACTTCAAATTATTTATTTATAGAATAAATAATCATAAATTTAATATAGCTTTTTAACCACCAATCATTTCAATATTCAATATATTCACAACGTTGCCAAGATAAAATTTTTTTTAAAATACCAAAACGTTAACCCTTTAAATTACTAAATTGTATTTGAACTGAAATTAATATTTCCTTTCAGAGAAAAATTAGAATGAATACAGGTATAAAACTCTCTCTCATAGAAGAAACCAGTCGGATTCGACGAAAATAACTTTTTAAATGTCGTACATTTTATTGAAATATTGAAATATAATCAATCATGGGGCGGAACTAAGTCGAGTACAATACGGGGATAGGGTCGTACTAGTACGAATTTAGTAGAGCTTTCATAATTCCTGACATTCTGAGATGGCAGTGAACAAAAAGCCGTGAGAGAGTAAAACGCATTCCTGTGTACTCCGTTCTCCACAGCAGGGGTGGGGTGTAAACTCAAAGTTGACTTTGATCGATAAAACCCAGAGTTTACACCTCTGCCGGAGAAACAGTTGCAGTGATCGAATAGGTCCCATCTCTCTGTGTTGAAAAAAAATTCATCTCCACAACAAGGGTCTAAACTCAGAGTTGTCTATAATAAAGAAAATCCCTGAGTTTAAACCCTTGCCGGAGAGAAGAAATTTAGTTGTCGAGGAGCAGTTGCAGTGATCGAATAGGTCCCATCTCTCTGTGTTGAAAATTGCATCTCCACAACAAGGGTCTAAACTCAGAGTGAGTTGTCTATAGTAAAGAAAATCCCTGAGTTTACACCCTTGCCGGAGAGAAGAAATATAGTTGTTGAGGAACAGTTGCAGTGATCGAATAGGTCCCATCTCTCTGTGTTGAAGAAATGCATCTCCACAACAAGGGTCTAAACTCAGAGTTGTCTATAGTAAAGAAAATCCCTGAGTTTACACCCTTGCCGGAGAGAAGAAATTTAGTTGTTGAGGAGCACTTGCAGTGATCGAAAAGGTCCCATCTCTCTGTGTTGAAGAAAATTCATCTCCACAGCAAGGGTCTAAACTCAGAGTAGTCTATAATAAAGAAAATCCCTGAGTTTACACCCTTGCCGGATAGAAGAAATTTAGTTGTTGAGGAACAGTTGCAGTGATCGAATGGGTCCCGACATTGATTTCTTGAAATTTTTCCTGTTTATCAGTCATCTGGTGGCCGGTTCAGTGAGTAATTTGACTCACCAGGCCCGGAAAAAGGAGGATTAACAATATGATGGGCTCTTTCTTGATTTGGTTGCTGGTGGTGCATGGCCGTTGTCAATTGTTGGTAGTGATTTATCTGGTTAATTCCGATTACGAATGACACTTCTTCCTGGGAAATAAATCCAACCCAGTTGCAGGGTTGGATTTTCGTATTTTAGGGACTGGTGATAATTAGTTACATGACATTGAGCAATAACGTAGAGGTCTGTGATGCCCTTAGATGTTCTGGGCCGTTACACAGAAATTAACCCCCCCCCCCCCCCCCCCCTGCTGGGACATAATAAAACTCTTAAAATTGTTAATAAAATTAAGTAAGATATTTACCTAGTGTAGGCTCTAGTGTAGAGAACATTATCCAACACTGCTTCCTGATCAAGGTTGTACCTGGAAACATAAAGATAAGTTTATCATAATAATGAAAAGAATCAGAACTTAATTTAACAAAATCTGTATTTTTATAGTGTTCACTTGTTTTTTTAAAATTATTTTGTTTCATCTGCAGTCAGCAGGCAGCAGTAAAATTTAATTTTTAGATTAAATGTAGGTACCATGAGGTTGTCGAAGAAAAAAATAAAATTGAGAAAGGGCATTAAAATTGTCATCGATCATTGAAGTTCACAGAAGAAGTTTGTTGAAAAATATATTTGTTTGATTGGATGCCGAATCATAACTAAGGAACCTCTAGACCGATTTGCCTCTAATTTTGATAGAACTACGGGAATGTTCTAAGCTAGGTTAAACAATTAGAAGTTGACCGAATTGAATTTTAGTTCCCCGGCAAAGCTGGGTTTCCGAGCTAGTATTTAAATAATAAACTAAAATTGAGACAAAATTCTTATAAATTTCTCAATCGATTTCAATAAACAAACATTTTAGAAAGAAGGGTTGTTAGTCAAAAATTGTATTTATTTGAAGTATGTTACTAGTATTCTAGATGCGTGCAGTTTTTTCTGTTTAAATTAAATCACGTTTTAGTCATTCAACAATCTTTAAACTTTAAGCGTAGTCTTAATATACTTTTTTTCATTTTTAACAAATAGTGTAAAAGTTTGTTTATAGGTCAAATACGTGATTGAAAGTCACAGTATGCTACGATAAAGAATGGCCTAAGGAATCAGCTTGATTTGTACCTGTCGGCAATAGGTCTCAATCTGTCAGGTCTGAAGGTGTTCTCTGTATCTATGTAGACAATTTTACCCCCGGTAAACCCGTTCTCCCCAGGCAGCTGAGTTGTAACGCACAGGGTGTGAGCTAACTGTGTTTTCCCAGTCCTGTAATAACAAATAGTTATCAATATTTCAAGAACTTGTAAATTGACGAATGAATTGAAGAAAAAACATGAATAATTAACAGTTTCAGTGTATAAATATTCAAATATCCCCCCCCCCCCGAGTTCGGATTTTTAATTTAATAATTTAATTTAATAACAAAAAAGCATTTTAAAGGGACTGTAAGCGTAATTTCAAGTGACCTTATAACGATCACCTAGAAACCTTTGTCTGATCAATAATGTGGAAGATATTGCCGTTTTCCTAGTTTAATTCTTATATTTCCTCTATGTTTTCCTGTAGTATAGAAATGTGCATGCAATGTTTGGAGAGGAACCACAATTGAAAATAACCAAAAAATTATCAACATTGATATCTAATTCATACATGATCAGACAAAGCTTTTAAGGGCACCTTTGTATATCGGACGTTGTTGGAGGGTCACTTAAACTTACGCTTCCATGAGCCCGCGATTTAAAAGCTTCGGCTCGAGTCGTAATTCCTTAAACCCGACTTTAAGACCCAATCTTCGGCCCAACTCTGACGACAGCTTGTGTCACGTGATTGACAGCTGCGAGATCTTAGGCTCGACTTAAGGAGTTAAGCCCAATGAAAATAAAACCGACCTTGGTTGGTTTTAGTGAAGAATAAGGCTCAATGTTGGGTCTTATTCTCATCAAAACCCGGAATGCACCAATTCCAACTATGAAAATCTACCAAATACAACATTAAACCGGTTTTATGAACTAAATTCTGTTGAAAAATAGATGCAACTTGAATTCGCAAGCCCGAGCCGTAAATAAGGCTCAACAACAGCTTAGACCCGAGTCGTATGTTCTTGAATTTTTTAAATCGCCGGCTCTGAGCCCGCGATTTAAAAGCTTCGGCTCGAGTCTTAATTCCTGAAACGCAGCTTTAAGACCCAACTTTGACGACTGCTTGTGTCACGTGATTGACAGCTGCGAGATCTTAGGCTCGACTTAAGGAGTTAAGCCCAATGAAAATAAAACCGACCTTGGTTGGTTTTAGTGAAGAATAAGGCTCAATGTTGGGTCTTATTCTCATCAAAACCCGGAATGCACCAATTCCAACTATGAAAATCTACCAAATACAACATTAAACCGGTTTTATGAACTAAATTCTGTTGAAAAATAGATGCAACTTGAATTCGCAAGCCCGAGCCGTAAATAAGGCTCAATAACAGCTTAGACCCGAGTCGTATTTTCTTGAATTTTTTAAATCGCCGGCTCAGTCCATATAAAGTTATTTTCTAGACTGTAAAATTTACCTAAACTCTCCGAACACCTCTGTGATCGCCATTGATTCGATTCCTCCGCCTAGCAGCTTGTTCAGTTCATTAGATCCAGTAGTTACCCTGAACACGTTCTTCCTCCGAACAGACTGTTGAAGAGCAGTACAGAACCCGGCACTTGTTCCACAGATCTTCAAGATTCCTTCCTTGATCTTATCCACCTTAGCTTCAGACAGTCCTACACATTTGGAAATACTAAAAATCAGAGGCTATTTTTTCCCCATCAAAATGAAAGAAATCTTAAAAACGATATTATTTAAATCAACGCTCTTGTTTGCATGTTTGAAGAAAAAAGTTAAGATTACTTTGTTCGTAATAATTCTAGAAAATGTAAACCAATGAAAAAATATTTTCTTCCATAGCTTTAACTGTTTTGTTAAGAAAACTTTACCTTTGATGGCGCAGAGTTTTTTCTTCGTTATCATTTGAAGTCCTTTAATTGTGCAGATCCCTGATTAAATAAGTGGAGTCAAAGGTCGGAACTTTTGGGTGGAAAGTCGTTAATCTTGAACGATTGATCTCGATATTCAAATATATACACTATTCAATTTAAGGATTGATGATTGGTCCCTCAATTAGGTATATCCCTACAAGATTTGACCACCACGGGATATCATAAAGATCGGTATGTGTCTACATCAGATGGAGGTCTAAGCTTGATTTCGGGATTTGCAACACTAGTTCCGACTTCAGAACATATTTGTGTTAAATATATTACCGGCGCTCTTTTTTTGGGGCACCACTTTTAAGTTAAACAATCCCTTAAGACTAGAAAACATTCTAAAACACAAAACTTAAATATAATTTGATGATCTAAGAGAAATAATCATAGTTTATATTCCTTCTCAAAATAGTTCTTAAAATTCGTCCGCTTATTTTGAAACAACTTATTCCTGCAGTTTTAAGTTTTTTGATATCCGCAACATTGATTCCATGATTCTGTAGCAGATCAATATCTTGGAAGAAGTCCTGTTCCTCCTCATATAGTGCAACATCTCCGTGCTCAAGTACAGCAGCCATCGTATTACCTTGCTGCTGTAAATATTTCAAGCATTTAAGAGACATGACAGACTATCAAAAAAATTAATCACATTGCTTAAAAGTAACAATTTTAAGAAAACAGCATTTTCATTCTGCTTTTCGTTTGGGTGATATTGCAAATATTTCAAGAAAAATAACACATGAAGTAAATACAAATTTGAACAATGATGATTTGAAGAAAATTATCTATTTTATGAAGGAACATAAATAAATAAAGCCACATAATATAACAGTTTTATCACACAATTTAATAAATACCATAACCATACAGAAACAAATCTCAAAACTCTTCAGATTCATAACTGATGGCGGCAAATTTACAAAATGATAAAGAATATTTAAATGTATTGTGATCAGAGATGGGAACTTTTGAATGGGATATCCTTAATCCTGATCGGATAATTAATCTGGAGATTAAAAATGAGTGGAGAACAAGCAATATTTAATCTGCAGATTAAGAAAAAGAGTGGATTAAGCCTTAATCCCAATATACACCATTCTAAAGTTTTCAGCTCAGATATATATTCTGAACTTCTAATAATTTGGACGATGGTCGATAATTCAGATGAATCTGAACTGTTGTTCTGGATATTGTCAATACAGTAGATCTTGATATTTGTCGAGATTCTACTTTCAAGCCAGTCTTCCACTTCAAAATAAAACAAGGGCCTGGAAAATCAGTTTTAAAAATATTTTTGGAATTATTTCTTGAAAAATCATACAACCAATTCATCCTTCTCTGAACACTAATTTTTTTAATAAAAATGTTCAGAAAAAAAACCAAATATGCTGCTATGTCAACTATAAATGATTAAAATAAAGTTCGAAATTTATATATATATACATTTGTTTGCGAACACTCCCTTTCAAGTAACAATCTTATTATCTCTGTCTCCCCCTTCCTTTGTAATTCTTAAAATATATGAAAACTTACCTTGGTTGGGGTTGTAATGATGTGGCGCAACAACACCTCAGACCTCTAAATGGAATATAAAAAATTAAACGTTGATTTCTGCAACTAGATATCTCTCTCTGTATATTTGGCTTGTCTGACTACTTGTATCCTCAAACGTCGAAACGGCCGAACCGATCTAGCCCAAATTTTGCTGTGGCAATTTACATGACCCCAGGAAAGGTTTATGAATGAAAAATACTTTTAAAATTCTACCGATATAAACAGAACAATCCACGATTTGGAGAAAGATGAAATAAGCGTTGGTGAAAAGGTAAAATTGCTACTAGAAAAGGTAAAATTGCTACTAGAAAAGGTAAAATTGCTTCTAGAAAAGGTAAAATTGCTACTGAAAAGGAGGCATGAAGAACCTTGAAAGCCTAGTAATTTATAAAGCTGCACTCTATTTCTGCAAGTATGTGTATGGATGAAGATTTTAGGCGTTCTAGGACAATTTCACTTATTATAAGACTTTATGAGACACGTCCAGTTCTACATGCAATATTGTTTAGTAAAAATGATTAAATAATCTAGTTTTTATCGCTGGGGCTATTTCCTAAAGATTTTGTTAAATTTCGCGAAAATATATAAATGAAGTTAGCAAGTTTCTTTTTCAGTGTACTCAAACCAACAAGCATCGACATTATGAGGCACACATAGAGTTCTCTATTTCTAGTTCATTATAGAAAATGAAAAAAATTGTCACCTTGAATGAATGACATCAGATCCGTTAATGCCTTGTTTAACACTCCGAATCCGTTTTTTGGTCCTTGACCAAATCTTTCAGTCCTGTTCCTATTTCCTGCACCTCTGAACCTGTCAGAAGATCTAGACCGTCGTCTTTTTTCTCGGAAATTATAACTATAGATAGGAGATCTATCTCTTTTCTTTGATCTCCTATCTTGATTGTTGAATCTATTACCTTCTTCGGTAACCCTATCCTGAAACCACGGACGATCTGTTGATTCATTAGCTGGCTGCCAAGAATTCATTCTGTCAAGAAACCTGTTCTGATAATTATTCCTGGAGTCAAAGGGGTTTGTTATATCTTGCGGTTTATACATTGCTCCTCGAGGTAAGTTAGTTACAAGTCTGCTCGACAGATGATTATTCCTTGAATCAAAGGGGTTTGTTATATCTGACGGTATAGACATTGCTCCAGGTAAGTTAGTTACAAGTCTGCTCAACAAATACATTGAAGACAAATTCTTATCAAAGCTAAAATCCATTTCTCTTCACTTAAAATCATTAGTTCAAAAACAAAAATATAAGAACATTCTCAGTTGAAATAGAAAAGGCTGAGTTTAAAAGATCAAAGTAATTGTTCCTTTGGTTATTATGTGGGTTCTTCCATGGACTAATACTTCTGTCTGGAAATCTTGATCTACTCCTTTCCGGTGATCTTCCAAATTTGAATGAGCTGGTGCTGTTACTAGCTGGAGATCTTGATCTTCTCATATTTGTAGCTTTAAATCGTGTCTGCTTTAATATAGAGTTCAACCTAGCTCTGCTTGAATTTTCCTTTCCATTTCCGACGTCATGATCTCTTCTAGGAGATCTTGATCTTCTCCCATTCTTTGATTTACTTCTTTTGCGAACTCCTTTTATTCTCAACAGAGGTGCACTGAACTTGTCTTTGAATGTCTGCGAAAAGCCCTGGTTTTTTCTTTTATTTTGTACTGATCCATTGGGATATTTAATATCTGAAGATCTTGATCTCCTCCTGAAATTAGCTCCTTTCTTGCTTGGCTGGCTGAATCTGCTGGGAGATCTAGGAGATCTTGATCTCCTCAGGTCATGAACACCTTGCCTGCTGGACTCACTGCTTCTACTTTGAGATCTTGATCTCCGCAGCTTGCGAGCCCTTTGCCTGCTTGACTGGCTGCTTCTGCTAGAAGATCTTGATCTTTTCCTGTGATACACATTTCTGTTGCTTGACTGGCTACTTCTGCTGAGAGATCTTGATCTTCTCCTGTCATGGACACCTTGGTTGCTTGAAAGGCTGTTTCTGTGTGAAGATCTGGATCTACTGCGCTGGGAGAAGGTGGAGGAAGCTTGATTTGTCACCAAGTTTGTGCAAAAACGGTCTCCTACTGAGACCTTTGACTTCAACCAATCCTCAGGACTAGAGTTTCTAAAAGGAATTTAAACATTTTCAGAAATAAAATTATAACTTTTCTGCTCACAAACTTGGTGCTAAAACTAAAACTTGTATCAATACAAAAATAAAGATCCGACAATATGCAGATTAATTAATGACCAGAAGCATGTACAGAATTGAGCCATAACCCAAGTTTTACATCTATCATTACCTCTCTGAAGTTTGATCCATTTTCATCTTTCTGTCCGTTTCTCTATGTGATTCAATTATACTCAATTCTTCTAGAAATAGTAAAAAATCTGCCAATTAGCAAGGAAGCATTCTAAATTTTAAAATGCTATTCTAAATTTTACAATTTTACTTTATATTTAACCTTTAATCGAGCACTGACAAACTTAATTTTTTTGGAAATTCAACCTTTAACGGGGGGAGGGGGAAACGTGTTGTACCAGTTCAGTAAAAATTCATTAAATGCTGTTTTAGTCCAGTTAAACATCAAAATGATAGTTCAATAAACTATGGTAATATTATTTAACAGAAAAGATCACTTCTCAAAAAACTATGAATTAGATAATTTTTTCGAAATTGCATTAATACTTTTAAAAATTGTGACCAATTTGTAATAATTTTGGTTGCAAACTGAGTTGAAAAACTTCCGTTAACTTGATCAGTTGAATCTCATCATAATCGTACTGAATGTCCTAAAGCAAATACTTAAAAACTAATTTACCTGAGTGGGAAACAGTGTGTGAAGATTCCTCATCTGATGATAAAATGACATATACCGGCGAAGACTTTCCTTAATAATTTAAGTTTGGTACTCATTACACAGTTCGAATCTTTTGCTCTAAAGATCTGGATTCAGGTCGTGAAAAATTGTATTCTTTGAAAAACTAACCTAATCTTTTACATGATTTTAAGTTTTAAGAATAAAAATTCTCCATAACAAAAAATCACACTTGAGCTGAAAAAAAAATCAACTAATTGGAAATATTTTGAAATTATTCAAATTATGAAGTTTTGTAGCTCAGCAATATTTCAACTCAAGTATACTAGAATCAGCAACAATTAAGCATTTATAAATTTTATATTTTTGTTTCACCTGGGTTTGATTTTTCAGCGTTTGATTCCTCTTTAGAAGGATTAAGAACATATACAGGGGGGAAATCAAAGCCCTCGATCAATTTAGTTGAACCAGAACTATAATCTTCTCTAGGACTTGGATCCTGCTTCTCTGTTCTTGATTTAAAAGGATGGTTGAAGCTACTGGTATAATTACAAGTCTTAATACCATCCACAAGAAATATTTAATTAGAATATTCAACAAAATTTTTTTCCTGTATGAAAAGAACTCCTTTGGGTTGTTGTTGAAATTAAAAACAAAAAATAGTATTCAATTTTTTATAAACCTTTTTAGTTTAATAAATTAATAAGAAACTTCTTAATAAAAAAAGTAAATATATTTCTTTCCTTATCAGTCAGATTAAAGATGCTAGGTTGGTTTGGTTTGTTCCAAATCCAATTTTGCTCTGGGCAGGGGTTTACGTCCGAGTTCTTGTATGTCTGGGGGATTGGTTCACATCTTAATGACAATGTGTCCCTGAATATTTGAGAATGATTGCCACATATTAATAAAAATAGAAATCAGAAATGACTAAAAGCATATTTATATTTTTCCAAATTTAATCCATTTTAAAGTCATTAATCAGGTAAGCACTTATGCGCAACTTCAAAATAAATCTGGCTTTTTAGAAACTCTTCTTAAAATTTCACTCTTTAATCAACACCTGTTATTTATTGTGTTTTCACTTAGACTAAGAATTGTTTTCTTCTTCTCCATAGAAGATATTAGTTCTGATCTTCCTGCTTCTGCCTCACTAGAGATACAAGACAAAATTATAGTTTTGTGAAACAAGAAAACCAACTTTATCTGAGCAGAGCTGAAAACTTTAGAAAGGTGGATATCAGGATTAAGGCTTAATCCACTCTTTTTCTTAATCTCGAGATTAAATATTGCTTGATTAATGCATGATTTTAATCTTCAGATTAATTATTCGACGGGATATCTGGATATTTCATTCTAAAGTTTTCAGCTCTGAAAACTTTAGAATGGTGGATATCAGGATTAAGGCTTAATCCTCTCTTTTTCTTAATCTCGAGATTAAATATTGCTTGTTCTCCTCTCATTTTTAATCTCCAGATTAATTATCCGACGGGATATCTGGATATTTCATTCTAAAGTTTTCAGCTCTGATAAGATAAAACTTGCCTAGCAAAAATATAGTGATACACAAATTACAATATTCAACTAGAAATGTTATCATTCATAAAGTGATTCAAAGGAGCTGAAAAGACGCCACAAACTTGAATCTTCAGAGCTGGGAACTTTAGAATGGATAAACTTTAATCCTGACTTCTTGATCCGAATATTCACTGTGGAAACTTTTCATTTTTGTCCTAATCCACTCTTTATCTCTCTCCTTGGATATCCGTTAATTGTTTTCTCCAATGAGAATATTTCTGTTCTCTCATTGGTTGCCCGCTTTTCTCTGATTGGCTGCTACAGTTTATCAGATGATTAAATATTAATTTGAATTTTATCGTTTTTCATACACTTTTAAGATAATCTTGCAAGATTATGTTAATCTTGAGATTATCAAAAAGAGAGGATCAAGCATTAATCCCGATATCCACTATTCAAAAGTTTTCAGCTCTGATCCCAATTTCTTTGCAACCTAATAGTGTAAGCCTATAATATAAAAACTCAAAATTATTTGAATTAAGAGAATTCAGTTTGAAAAATTTAAGATCTATAACTGCAGGCTGCACAGATATAGAAACTCTGAACTATTAATGCCTCAACTCTGACACGATCTCATAAACTATCAATGCCTCAACTCGGACGCGATCTTGTAAACTATCAATGCCTCAACTTGAACACAATCTTAAAACTATCATTGTCTCAACTCGGACACGACCTCAAGGTATTCTCATTCGTTAAACAAGGAAAAATTACTCTTACTTGGTAATCATTTAAGAGGCTGTTTCAACTAATGTGTATTTAGTTATCTATGTTACAGGTTGAGTTTAAGTATCTACAAGACTAGCGCGGATATACTTATGCGTAGTTAAGCCTATCACTGACGTAGTTATTAGCTAATCACAATACAGGTTTCGACATATTTACAGACGTAGCTAGGCTAGATTAATCGCATTACAAGCTGTGCGTAGTTACTGGTTAATGATAAGCGCATTTATATTTGCAGACAATGTACAACATTACATTATATATCAAGGTGTGTTCAGGTTAACAAATATGGGGATTGCAACCATATTTACACAGATTTTAAACCAAAAACTTGATACATTTTTTAAGTGTACGCCAAGAAATTCAACTTAATCCNTCCCTTTAAGTCGTTTTTACATGGGGTGCAGTCTGCATCATCCCAAAAAGAAAGATTTCAAGATCTCCAGTACTCACTCTGGCCATTGACCTACTTTTAAATAGGTAACCAGGCCAGGACTTGAATTAAATTAAAGATGTTTACTTAGCTATCTTCATGTCATAATCCAAGGCGGTATTTTGTAGACCACTCCATCTTCCAGGCAGATCAATGTCATGTGACAGGCAGATATGGGTCAACAGCAAGTTTGTCTAGTATAAGATAGTTAAAAATATCCAGCAGAGGAGGGGGAAATACTTTTCTGAATTTTGACCAGAGGTCTGAATTTGTGTGAAGAGTATTGTTTATCATGAACATTGAACACTTGCTCTGAATAATTGCTTGATTTTCCCTGCAGGTTATAACCACAATTGGATATTGATTATGAATTTATTTAATTAAACAGGATGGATCCAGAAGCTAAATGTTTTGTTGTAATGTTTTGTAAACGAAAGCTAATTTTTTTTTAGTTCCAAATCTCAATAAATTAAAATATTGTTAAGAAAAAACTTTGTGATATAAAAAACTAATTAATACTTCAAGAACTTCTTTTTTAGGGGACACAGAAAAATTAGTTAATTAATTAATTAGTTAAAGATTTTCTTTTTATTAACCTGATACCGAACTGCGGGACTAGTCCAGTGCATGCCATCAGCCATTCTTTTGTGAATCTAACAATAACATTGTACAGGGTTACCCACAAAGGATGGACTTTAATGACGATCTGAGTCTAAAACAAAAGAATGCGCGAATTTTAAGTTCGAGGTTAAAAGTTCTGTAAAATAATGAATAGCTTCTTAAACATTAAACTTTCTCAATTTTAAATTTGAATTTCCCGGGAAAAATCTGAACCAATCAGAGAAAAGGATTTACGGAGAATATTACATAACCATCGCTAATCAGCTGTTATTACGTAACCGAAAACAAAACATACAACCGTTTTTTGGGTTTACATCCAAAAATTAATTTATCTAAAACGTGAAATTTCTTTAACAAGGTTTTCACTTTTAAATATATCGTTAAGTTGAATGCCGCTTTCTCAGCTGCAGCTGAATGATGATTGAATAATAGACAAATAGGGAAAATGCAGAATTTCAAGATTTTAAACCTGTGTTTAAATTTTAACTCGTCGATTTCGGCGAGTTATTTAAAATTTAAGTCAAAACTTTTCGTTCTTTAGTTTTAGACTCTGAATGGTAGATGATAAGATTTAACAAAAAATCTTACGTACAGCTGCTGAAATCATTTGAGGTAAGAAAAACATTAGAATAAAATCTGTAAAGTCGCGCGTCTCTGAAGTCTCATATTTTGGTGGTAACACTTTAATTCTTCCTTTATAACTGTCCTAATCATTTGTGAGAAAGAACTTTAATTGCATGTTAAATTAGTCACTTTTTCTTAGAATATCTAATAATCTACAAATTTCACACAATTTCCGATTTTATTTGTTATTTAAAAGTATAATTTTCTATATCTCTGTTCCGCACTTCAACCCAAAGGATCACTCTTGTTTTAAACATTTTTTAGCAATTTCTTTTAAAATTAAGGAAGAATATTTACTTACATAAGAAACGTACATAATTGTCAGTTTACTGAAGATATTAATAACATGTCCATCTAACCTGAGGAAGAAGATGATGATGGAGATCTAACACATCAAACCCGTGGGAGATTACTTTATGGGCCACAACCTTGTTTCCTGGACATTGTGTAAGTATGAGAAACTCAAAGAATTATTCCATACCATAACAAAAAAATAAGACAATGAGACAATAAAGCAATGCCGAGTTTAACTAAGATACGAACAACTCTAGAACTAGGTTTATTGAAAATAAACAACATTAGTTAGGTCCAGCCCTCTTTCCCAGCTCAGAGATACCTAGCCATGTTTACAATATTTGTATTTGATTTTTAAAAAATTGTTCATCGGCTGTCATAGTGCAGCATAATATAAAATATCACACTCTTAATAGTTTTACTCTTAGTATATTTTAAATATTTTCCGGAAAATGAGGAATACATTGTTTTAAAACAAGTGACACAAAAACATTTGGTGAGCTTCAAGGTTAACCGCAAAGGATAACTGTACGGAATTGATACTATCTGTTTCCTTATATACATGATTCTCTGCAACAATAAACTATCTTTTTTTCTGTGCCATTTAATTAGCCATATTTAAGGATGAAAACTTAATTTAAACTTGAAATCGTGATATTTGAAGAGTTTAAAGGGACAGTAAAGGAAAAATGAAAGGGGGTATAGGCTATACCCCCTTTCATTTTTCCTTTACTGTCCCTTTAAGTCGTTTTTACATTCTCATCCTTTGTGGGTAACCCTGTAGGTCACAGTCAAAGTGGTGTGGGTGTGGGGGGGGGGAAGTGGTTCTATAAAGGGGATAATTTTAAGAAATAATGCCTTATGGTATGTACTTACTATGGTAGAATTAGATACCTTCAGCAATGAGGAACCTGATCTCTCTGTCCAGGGTCATGCCCTCGACTTTGATGGGACCAGATATCTGCGGGGACACGGGGGGGCACAGCAACCAGATCAACCGGGAATCCTAGATAAATAGCTGGAAAGGTTGACCTTTCTTAAAGGGACTATATAGACGTAATTTCAAGTAACCCTACGGCCTACATGCATGTGCCATGTCATATTTATAAAAGCTTTGTCTGATGAATGAGATATTCATGTTTTTTTCTTTGAAAGTTGATCATTCTTAAACCATCACCTCAAACATTAACGATTGTTTTGGGTTTATCAATAATGTAAAACTAACAATTTAATACTATCAGAGTTGTGTTTAAAATATTAAATTGAATCTTTACTATGGTCGAAATTATTCCTAATAATCGAATTTTCATGTACATATCAATGAATTCAAACAGCCTTGTCAAATTAAATTTTATTAAAGGCTTAAATAAAGGTTAAGAAATATTATCTTTAAATTTGAGCTTTATTTACCTCGAAATTGTTTCTAACGAAGTCCAAAAGTTTAACGCAATTATACTCATAATCAGCAGGTCCCTTAAAAAAATAAATGCGCGAAACAAATATGCAAAGAACTGTTATTAAACAAGAAATTATGCTACAAACAGCTTTAGTAAAAAGAAACTTTGTTACCGAAGAACCCCATCTGCTTATATCCCATACAGCACTGAAAAAAAGTATTTTTGAATACCAAAGTTATTTGTTTAAAGGGGGGGGGGGAACTAAAAATAACAACAACAAAAAATTTCCATAAAAAAATCCAAATTGAACATATCTGTAATGATTTAAGAATTCAGAGATTGAGTGGAGGGGAGGGAACAGGGGAATGATTTAACAAGAAAATATATTCCCTTTATCTAACCTGAGCACAATGAATATATCGGGCTTATTATTGTGAAGGGACTTCAGGAACTCCTTGATCGGTTTAGAAAAGCACCGGCTCGTGAAGAAGAAGCTTATCTTTAGATTTGCAAGAAATTTTTGACTGGCTAGGGTAGCAACTTACATAGGTTCATTCCTGTTTATGAAACATGTTACGCATTAAAAGCGTTATAGTAGATTAATTTAGTTAGGCATGTATGACATCTTCCACCATTCAAAGATTTAAAGTGTACCTTTAAATAAAAGGAAACTTGAAATTAAATCAGGTTAAAGGGTACCTTTAAATAAAAGGAAACTTGAAATTAAATCAGATTAAAGTGTAAATAGTATCATTGTGAACCGAACATGCCACATTAAGGGTCACTTGAAATGATGTAACAGTCCCGTTATGAGTTGTACATATCTAGTGGTTTGTTGTACAAAATGTCAAATGTCATTATTTCCAAACCTTCTTGACCACAATAAGATTCTTGGTTTTCCTTGATATCATTCTCTTCGTCTACAAAATTTCTAATCTCCGAATAATTACGGCCTAAAATATTTTATTCCTAGAATATTAGTCAAGGCTGCCAGGCCTTCCAGAAATACAGTGGGACCCATAAAAATGTGGAATAGAAAGACAAATTGTGATTTTAAAAATAAATATTTAGAACAGTAATTGTGCATTGTTCAAAAACCAATTTGACTAAATAAATTTATTTTTAAGCTACCAGATATAACATGAATTACTCATAAAAAGTTGTCTTCCTATTCCAACGTTTACTAGGTTTCACTGCAGATCTAATTGTTAATCTATCTAAAAATTGATTTACCAAATATAAAACGACCAGTAACATAACAGAAAAAAATTAACCATGTTTGGGCCCAAATATGACTACTTAAGATGCACCAGATTAAGTGAGATCCGTTCGAATTACTTCACAATACAACTTCTTTTTCAAGTCTTGTAATATTTTCTAAAATACAGGGTTACCTACCAATAATGAAACTTTAGAAACGACTGTATAGAATTTAATCAGTCTTAAAATTTATAATCCTGGTTCCCTGCATCTTAGCACTTTTTTTGCCACATAATATATTACAATAATTGCAAAACAAAATATCAGACAAAAGACTAAAATTATCTTATAGATCGTATTCTATGGAATTACAGGGGAGTTGAACGCCCGATCCTTTTTATGCACTTTACATCTAATCATTTATTTTTTCCACAATTCTGGGTAAAATAAAAATTCTTAATATNGCTGGGGGGAAGGAATAAATTTCTCTATAATATAATACCCTGTATACCTGTTGTGAGTGCTCCAGTCTTCTCCTTGAGAACATCCCCCATGAACCGTGGGATCTGAATCCCTTTTCTCTTTAAATCTTGTTCATCTGTATTTCCTCCGGTGTTGAGAAGACACAAAACATCCTTAGAAAATCTTATTTAAGAAATATTTATTTTAAAATCATTTATCTCCGAGAATTCACAAAAATAGGTTTAGAATAGCAAGAATACACCCCTTAGGGGTCCAAAAACGTTCTCTAAGAAATTACCCAGAGGGGTCCAAAAAGCGTTTTCTTGGTGAGTGGGTGAGATTAAGACTATTTCTTTGCATAGCGCTGTGACATTTAACATGTATAAACCGTTTCTGAAAGTCGTGCATTCTGTTCTGAGTGGGCGCTGAATACGGGAGGGGGGGTAGGAGATATACCGATTGTTAGAATGATATAGTGTTACATGACTTGAGAACAATATGCGGAGAACAATATGCGCAATGCTCACTGATCATGCATGTTAAAATATCAATAGGAGGTAAAATTACGACATTATGTTTATCTTTCCCACGTATAAATAGAATTGGGTCCGTCCTAATAAACGATTTTTGGACCCCCCCCACCCCCGTCCTATCAATTTTGTACATGACCAAATCAGTAATAATTTAGTATTATTTAGGGTTAGGTTAGGTTCAGACACTATCTGTTCCGAGCGCTGCGGCTAGGATGGGTTAGGGGGCCGAGCGCTGCGGATAGGACAGGCTAGGGGCCGAGCGCCGGGGCTTGGACAGGCTAGGAGGCCTGGCAATGGGCCCCCAAGCTTCTTCAAAAAAATTTCAAAAATGGAAAAAAGGGGGGGGGGGGTCCAGAAATCGTTCTCTAGGAAATTACCGTATTATCTATACCTGATAAATGCTTCGAAGAATACTGTCGCCCACAAACAGAATTGATCGTCCTTTCAAGCAAGCGATGGCGTCGTCTTTTAAAAATACATCCATCTTTGATTTATAATTAAAATAACTTCACTTGTAATAACTCCACATTTCTTACAAACAATATTTGAAACTTAATCTCAAAACTAAACATATCTTAATAATACTTAGACACAGTGCTCACTGCTCATTCTCCAAAAGTTTGGGGATTTTTGTAAAATTGAAAATGGAGTCGTTCGAAGAGTACAACCAGACGGAACTCAAGCTCTGATTGGTTGAGAGAAAACTCTGCCCACTCATTGGTCAATTACGCCAAACTTTAATTCAAATTATCGGCGCCAATTTCTGGAACAGGGCTACCGACTGATCCGGTGGTGTATTTTTCGACCTACACATATCCGCCATACTCCACTTCTCACCTACGCCAAATCCGCTATACTACACATCCGACCTACTAGCACGTGGTATTACAGCTGCTATATGGACTTGTGGCCGCAGCGCCCGGCCTGCAAATTGTGCATGCCCCCCCCTAAACAAAAGCCCTCGTACGCCCCTGTTCTCGGGCAATTTTGAAAGCACAAAAAAGGCAGACCACATTTTGGAAATGGCAGGACTAGGGGAATTTTGTGATTATTATCTTTAGAAATTTACTTCTAAAATTAAGTTGACAAACAAACGCCTATAGCAAATTATATCAAAAATCAAGACGACATTCAAGTCGTTTTGCATACTGTTATGTTTCGTGGGACACCATGTAGCTGCAGCTAACTAGATCGGACAAGCGAGGGAAGGCAAACTCCCCCGCACAGCTTCCTAACCTCTTTTCATCCATTTGCGGCAGTGCACTTACCCAGAAGGCTTCCGAACCTCCCACAAACAGTCTTCCGGGAAGGATCTTCCATTTATAATCGTCAATTTCTACTTAAAACGGGATTAATTTGATTAAGCACGGTAGTCGATCATGTAGTATCCTTCATTTGCATAATATTTTTCTTTTTTACAATCAAAGTTCAGGGAGAAAATTGTAGCTTTGTTTTATAGATTTTTTTATCAACTAATCTTGGAATAGCTGGCGCCAGTGGCGTAAATAAGGATTCTGAAGGGGGGGGGGTTAATTTTTTTAATGATGCGCGCGAAGCAAGTCGAATTTTTTACCTCCCCCGGCCCTAGAATTTTTTTGCCTCCCCCTAGAAAAATATCATGATGTATATTCCACTCATTTCTGGCATTTACAAACTCCATAAAATAAAGGCTTCATTTCCTACCTTTCAGCTTTCACCTTGTTTTATATCCTTCATTATAGTCATTCGTTTTACATTAACTAAAAAGATCTGTAAGAAACTGAATTTATTTTAAGTTACATAAAAAATAGTTTTACTCTAAGAGGAAAAAGATGTAATTTTTGAAATGCTACTCTGCAAAACTTTTAAAAATTATTGTATTTGTTTATATTCTAATTTCTAAAAATTTCTTGTCGTCAATTTACTTTGGTATATATGTTAATTTCACTATATTAAAAGGAAAACATCTTACTTTTTACAATTTTATTCTTAATAATCTTGATCTTTTCACATCCCCCCCCCCCCCC
>NW_019397596.1:18609-53225 GCF_000591075.1 Eurytemora carolleeae | reverse complement strand
AAATATTTTATTTGTTTCTTAACTAACATTTTACTAAGATTGGAAGGATTTACAGAACAATCATTTGCAATACAAAATAAATTTCTGCCAAGAACTGTGTTGAGGTCATTTTTACATAAATTAGAAAGAAATCTAATGCAAAGCTTAGAACTTGCTTCAATAGTCTCATAGAAAGACACACATCTGCTAGCTAACATAGTTTTTACATGTAAACATTGTGAAATACTTTCAATCAAGTACCTATGCGTATCTCTAGGTACATTAAAAAGAATTCTAATAGCAGTATTCCATGCTGTATACAATTTTGAAACACATTGGGAACTCAAGTCCCAAATACTAGATCCATAAAAACTACAACAGTAAATATTATACAGTTTCAAAATGACATCAGGACTGTTAAAATAAAATTCTTGGTTAAGAGAATGAATTTTTGAAATGAAAATAGCTCGTTTTTTATTGCAATCTATGGTCATTGAATTATCACTTTGAAGAACATTTCCTAAATGTTTTAAGTCGTTAACAAATGGTAAAGGTAATTCATTCAATAAAATTGGGGTTATTTCATTATAATTAATCCTTTCTTTAGAAAAAATAAGGCATTTAGTTTTACATTTTTCGATTCGAATATTTGTACTAAATTTCAGCTTAGTAGCTTTGGCAAAAATTTCACAAATTTTCACCATTTCCTGAAGACCTGTTCTGCTAGGAGAAAGCAGGATAATATCATCTGCATATACCCAGATGCCCATATAGACACCCTGGATTTGGCATCCAATAGTTGAACATCGTAATAACTTGATAATTTTATCATTTAGTAAGAAGCAATTTTGGTTAGGCTATAACATTTCTACTTGCAATGATATTAGGGTTGAAATAATCAAATTCAGTTTTTTTTTAAATATAACCAAATGACGTACTTTACCTTTTTGTGTTTTTAAAATTCACGGAGATATTGCAAAATTTGTACAAATCTCAATTTTTATAATAAATCAAAATGGTCTTAATATCTTCGTCAATTTCTTACGACACGAAGACGTAAAGTTTCGTTTTATACTTTTGTTGCCATATGCATCAAATATCAGAAATCAAAGACGACTTTCAAGGTGTCTCTAAATTCCCATGTTTATTGGGGCACCCTGTACAATACATTCCAACTAGAAATTAATTCTTTTGATATGGTTCACTTTTTATGCAAGGGCGTATACAGAAATAAATAATAATTGAATTGTAAATTCAGAACATTTGACTTCTTGCATATCTTGGACTAGCGGGCACTAGAAAAACGATTGACCATCTTTTACTGACGGGGAAAATATTAAAACAAATCTATCCTCTCAATCCGTTCTAGTTTAGTTTTTTTCCGCTCAATCTGTCCTGGTTTAGATTCTTCTTTGTTCTCTTTTTATCCTCTATCAATCTGTTTTCACTTAGTTTCTCCTTATATCCTCTCAATCCGTCCTAGTTTAGTTTCTCCTTCTATCTCTCAGTCCGTCCTAGTTAAGTTTCTTGTTCTTTCCTCTAAATCTGTTCTTGTTTAATTTCATATTAATCCTATCATATATCAGTCATAGCGTTCCTTCATTTTTAAAGTCCATTTCACTCCTCCGTTTTTGTCTCATGATTTGTCCTCATTAAACTTATATTTTTCCATCTATTCATTTTCATTTTCCAGCTATTCATTTTCATTTTCTGTATATTCATTTTCATTTTCCAGCTATTCATTTTCATTTTCCATCCTTTCATTTTCATTTTCCAGCCATTCATTTTCTTTTCCAGCTATTCATTTTCATTTTCCAGCTATTCATTTTTATTTTCCAGCTATTAATTTTCATTTTCCAGCTATTCATTTTCAATTTCCAGCTATTCCTTTTTTCTCATTTATACAAAAATGGCAATTACCATTCTTTCTTATCTCTAAATTGTAAGATTAACTTTAAACAATAATTTATTGGCATAAGAAGGGTTACGTCTGATTTTAAATTGAAAACTATTAAAGAAGTTGAGTTTTTAACAAACTTACATTTTCTAACTCCTATAGCTTTGCAACCTGATGGTGTAAACCTTTGATATTTCAAACTTAGACTATTTGATCTAACAGAATTAATAGTTTGAAATATCAGAAAATCAGAGTTTGTGGCAAACTCATTTCCGTTTTTTATTTTACGAATTTTATTACAAAGCTGTTTTATTTTACATATTTTTATTAATTTTGTCACACACTGGCTGGATTAGGTTGTCCTCTAACTTTACTCGAATAAACAATAGCACTGACCGGGTATAGTATAAAGAAAGAATGAAAATTTATCAAAACATTTGATTGCCGCTAGATGTCACTGTATTCTCTCTGCAGTGTCTTTGTGCTCATATGAACTGTATCTGTCCCTCGACATTTCCTAAATAATTATCAATGTATTAATTATAAAGATATTTTTCTTTTATCAACTTTTTTTCTCCTACATTAAGTCAAATTAAAAAAATATTACAAAAATAAACATTATTAAGTTTCCTTTCAGAAAATTTTAGTTTCGCGTTATTACCAAGGACTTTACAGATTTTCTTACATTTTTCTAACAATAATAAACTTTTTAAAAAATCTTCAAAAGCGCGCTTGTAAAATTGAAATAAGAAATATTTATAACCTAATAAAAAAACCACGAATTTATTGATAGGCAATAAAACTGAAAACTTCAACTACAATTGAGCAGAGTGTCCCAATAAATAATGGTTTCGACAAATGTTTTTCTTTCTTTCAAAATTATCAGAATCAGGGTCAGTCAACAGAAGGAAAAAAAATCAGAAGAAGAGAATTGATGAAAAGAAGGAGAATCAAATCAAAATTTTTCTGTATCAGCTATCAACTGTATCCAAATAATAAGAAAATTCAAAAATAATAATTTGTTAGAAAAAATATTTGCAATCTGATGTTATAGTAGACCTTTCAAACTATGAATTTTTCTAAATCAATTAATCAAAATGTGAAATATTATCAAAAAATTGAGTTTGAGTCCAATAATCATATTTTTCTTTTTTTTTGTTAAGTCTCCAGCCATCAATCCTAAACTTATTAACTTATGATAACATTTAACTCTCCTGATCAAACTCTCAACCTTTAAAACTCTGACATTTCACTCTCCAGATTTTAACTCTCTTACTACTCTTATTAGCCAACCTTTACCTCAAACTCTAATTTTATAAACCTTAGACATTTCCAGTCTTATGTCGTAGATCTTTGATATTTTAAGTTCTTAAAGTTTAAATAGTCCACAAGTGAAATAATAATAAAAAATTAGAGTTTAAGTCAAACAATCAGTTTCTTTCCATCTTTGTAGCTGTTGCATAAATTCCGCAAATTAGTTTAATTGAGAAAGCGCCGGGTGAATCATGCGTGTAACTTTTTAAATGGAGGGTCGCTTTAAATCATGTCACTGTTCCATTTAAGGCTGGGATCATAATTCTAACCTCCAAACCTCGGTCTCACTGGCCTCCTCACCTGTGAGCTACGACTATGGAGGCTGATGAATGACCTCTTTCTGAGGTTTCAAGTTGAATTTTCTCAACCTTCATCCCGAGATCCAGGTTCTCACTCAGCAGGGACTCCAGGTTCAAATCCAGCTGAGCACCTTTAAACAAAAAATATATTTTTATCTCTCCCAGCGTTTTTTAAAAACCTCCAAGTTGTATTTTGCAAAATTTTATGTAATAAAAGTATAATGTGAAATACATCAATAATTTTGTTTTATTACGTTCAATACTCATATATTTAGAAACAAAAAATGTCCAGTACTATGTGCTCTTGTTTATTACTCGTTGGAATGTAAATAAATCATTAAGCTAAAGCTTATTGATCAATAAAAATAAAAATTAAGTAAGTTTGTTAGCTGTCTTGAAAAAAATTTGTCAGAAAATTTCACTTTTAAAAAATATATAGTTTACCTAATCTAGTTTCTGTATCTTCAGAATCAATAAACGGAATATCTGGTCTATCGTTCAAATCTCTAGCTGCAGACTCCATCTTGAAAAAAAAAATAAAATAAAGTGACTGTCCACGTTATTTAAAGTGGCCTCCCATTTACTGAGTTGCATGGTCACAACGATACCCTTTAAATCTATGTGTGAGCAATGATAAAGAAAATATCGTCGTTTTTACAAAGTACTTGTAATAAATCGGGCATGCGCCCCTTTAATGGAAGGGTCACTTGAAATTACGCCGACAGTCCCTTTAAACAACATTTTAGATAACTAGAAGGATATAGCTTTTCATTCACAGCGGTTTCCTACAGGGTTATCCACAAAGGTTGAGACAATAAAGACGACCTGAAACTCATATAATAGGACAATTGTAAGTTTAAATTAAGTCTTAAATATGAATTCGACGGCTTATTTAATGATTTGTCAAAGGAAGAAAAAGGTTTACAGTTGCAGAAAACCGTGAATGTTAGGAAACATAAATTCCGCACAATCGTCTCTGAAGTCTCATCCTTAGTGGGTAGCCCTGTCAATTTTTAAATGTTAAATAATGATGCAATTCAAAATATATCACCTTTTCAGTTAGAATCTGAAGTTTTCGTCCTAATTTCTTATATGTGAGATCTTCGTCATTTTCCTCATCCTTGCTCTCAGGGTTCGGAGAGGACAAGGACGGTTTCTTCTGTACTAAAGCGTACTCAGTGTTCGGATCAGGTTCAACCTGCTCTAGCCTGAGTTCAGAGATGATTTCTAATTTTTGGATATTTAACAACAAAAAATTTTATAAGAAACGATCCAATTAAGAATGTGTACTCAATATTTTACATTTTTGATTATTGGCAAACTAAAGATGCTGTTTTTCTATTTAAAAATATATAAAATTTGACCATTTTCTTGCACTTTGCGCTTTTTAAAAAAACGTTGGGAACTTATGGAGGGCTATAATTGATTGTAGAAATTTTTTCAGCAAATAAACTTAAGACTTGTTGCTAACTCTAATTTCCTTATTGTTATATCTTCGCTGCAACCTGATGGTGTAAACCTTTGAAATTTTAAACTAACACTATTTGATCTGAACAAAATTATAATTTGAATGTTTGAAATAGCAAAGTGCTACGACAGCGGGCCAGCGATTTAAAAGATTCAGGAAAAGACTCAGGTCAAAGCGGTCGTTGGGCCTTATTTACAGCTTATGCTTTCGGGTTTTAGTTGCATCTAATTTTGCACAGAATTGAATTTATAAAACCGGTTTAATAATGTATTTGACGTATTTTCATGGTTGGAATTGGCGCATTCCGAGTTTTGATGAGAACAAGACTCAACATCGAGCATTATTTTCCACTAAAACCAACCAAGGTCGGTTTTATTTTCATTTCTATCTCCGTAAGTCGAGCCTAAGATATCGCAACTAGAAAATTAGAATTTGTGGTGAGTTATCAGTTCCTTTTCAACCAGTGACTTAAGGAGTCGGCCATTTTTCTTCTTTTTTTGCAAATGTTTCCCAACCAAATCTTAAGATTAATCAACAATAGAAATTCCATTTCCCTATATGTATTTGATGTTATAGTTGTTGTTGTATGTTCACTGATGAAACTTTCTTCTACATCTTGAATGAGGGTCGATTGTTTGTCTGTGGTTGTGTGTTTGTCTATTTCTACTTGGGTCTGGTCCTCAGCGCTACGGGGTAGGAGAACCCCTTTATTGTACCTAAAATCATACAGTAAACAAATTATTATGTATTTTATTTTTAAGTTTTTCGGGTGTAGGACGACATTTCTAAAGTTTGCTACACAAGTCAATTCGATCTCAACTCTACAATTGGTTTTAAAAATACATTTTTGAATTTTGAAGGATCGATTAAAGATATATCTATTTAAAATCTTTTACTAGTATCATGAAATATAATTATTTTCAACTTTCATAATCTGTGTCCCAAAGATTCTAGGGGGGTATTTACCCCTAAGATTCAGAGGGGGGTAATTACTCCAATGATTCTAGGGGGGGGGGGGGTAAGTAACCCCAATAACCCCCCTTATTTACGCCACTGGCTGGCGCTTTTTTTATGAATATCTTTTTGTAATAAGTAGACATATAAAAAAGTTTTCTTCATAAAATGTTGTTTCTAAAAAACATATCTGTTTGTTAATTTTCTTTCTGTAGTTGTTCAGATATTTAAAAAAAATAGCTGTTATAGCCTAATGATTTGAAAACTATATGCCGCCTAATTTTTGCAAGTGCTACAGATTTGAAATACATTTGAAATACATATAAATCAAATGATAATTACATTTTCTTTAATTTGAGCATCGCTGAAATTGCCTTTTCTCATTATTTAATGCATTATTTTGCAGGCAAATTAACTTCTATAAATAATACAATTTCAAACAAACTCTACAAAGTTAAAGTTTTTACAGCCCAAACTTTGATTGTAAAAAAATATATCATGCAAATATTAAGGATATTATAGATCGACTACCGTGCTTAAATAATCTACAAATTAGTCCCGTAGAAATTGACAATTATATATAACAGGAAGATCCTTCCTGGAAGACTCTTTGGGTGAGGTACGGAAGCTCTTAAAAATTTAAATGAAGGAGTTAAACATGGAAGTCAAAAGAAAACTCTTTTTACTTTTTATTTTGACTTAAAAATAAATTCATAAAATTAAACAAAAATGCAAAAGGATAAGTTACTGCATTTCTCAACTTCAAATATGTACTTAGAAAAATGCTGTAATTATAAGTGATTGTCTGCGTGAAAATTAAATTCAAATGTTTTAAGTGTCATAGTTGGCTTTATTCAAATAAAAATTATGTTCAAAATAGAAATTCTTCATGGTATGTATCTTAAAAAGTACACAATTTTTGTGCCTTTAGGCTTCCAGGGCGCTTTTTACACCTATTTTAGTAACAATTTTAGCTGTTCAATCGTTTTGCTCAAGGTCTATAAGCTTAAAGTGCATTATTTCGTTAGTTAAGCTGAACTTTTCCGATTTTTAGGAAAAACGCCTATTTATTACTCACTATAGATAAACACTAATTGTTTGAAAAAAAACATATATATATATTCTTTAGTTTGAAGATATTTGAGAAAGAAACCGAAGAAAAAAATGGAAATGATTTATCTTTGCTTCAGAGACACAGACACATTTTTAACTCTTTTAAGCTGGTACAGTAAAGATGTTTATAACAACACTAGTTTTCATTAGTCTGTTCCTAATAAACAACGTTTAAACTATTTTTCACGTAAAAAACACGAACAAAAATAAACCCTACAAAGCTTAGCTCTTGCATTGCATTAAAATTTCAAAAAACGCATTATTTTGCATATTTTGTTTTTTAATGTCCTGTGAATGTTACACTGACTGAAGAAAAAAATTTCGTCCCTAAACATTTCTAGTGAGGGGCAAGAAAAATGTGTATTATACTTAACCATGAAAAAACTACCTCACCAATTCAGGATATTTGGGCGTAAATTTCTATATTTGGGGGCATTCTTTTCAGTTTTGGGTGAATCTATATTTCATGGCCAAATTTTATTTTGGAGGCAGTTTTCAGTTAGGGGAAACTTAAATCTATGTTTTAGAGGGATTTTTTCAGTTTGGGAAAATATGTGTATGGGAAATCTTAAATATTTATTTTGAGGACAAATGTTTTATTTAAGGGCATTTTTAAAGCATATGAAGGGGCTTTTTTAATCAAAGGGTTATTTTTCTTGTTTGGCGCAAAACTTCTTAATTTTGGAGTAATTACCTTTAAGTTGGGTGTATTTATAAAACATTTGGGGATAAAAATAAATTAAATTTAGGGGCAAGTTATAAATATTTGGTGGCATTCTCAAAAAAAGGGGGCAAATTTAAGTCTGGTGGGGCATACGAATGTGTGAGTATATTCTAAAAATCCAATTTGGGGGCATTTTTTTAAGAAAGGGGCAAAAATAAAAAGAATCTGATCTAAGCTTATATTGGAAAATGATTCAGTGGAATTTGAGTTTGCTTTAAGAGTTAGGGGCATAAATGATTGTAGGTCAAAAAATGACTGTGGGGGCCTAATTTTTTTCTACAAATTTTCGAGAAAATGAGTTATATTTGGAACTATATGGACCCCTGTTAAGGACTTCATAGGGGGCAATGCCCCCCTTAATCAGGCTAGGGGGGCCTGGCCACCTTACCCCCCCCCCCCCCTAGTTGTGCGACTTTATTTTTTCCTCCATAAAAACCATAATGATTTATCCTATTATAAAGATAAGTTTAATTTTACACCTTGATAAAGATAACAAATTAAAATATTGAGAAAAGTTTGATAGTTTTATAAATAAATGTTGGCTAGGAATAAAACTAGGAGATGAAAGATGTAAAACACTATAACGGGGCGATGAGTAAATATAATAAACCTAGAAACATTGAGGATTTAGAGGGAGTCAAATAGGAAGACGACATCTGATCTTGTTAATTTTTCTTTTTTTCTTTTCTTAAATCCAAATGTGTTTATTTTTAATTTTGTTTGCCAGAACTTAAAAAAATAAGATAAGACATTAAAAATAATCTTAAAGTCGCAAAGTTATAAGAATCGAAACCCTGTAAAGAATGTTTTCCATTCTAAGTCTGTATACAAATGCGTTTTTTCGGTCTTTTTTTTAAAATACTTTGTTTACATCTAACTATTTCTATTCTTCAGCTCTATATAATTTAATTATGTTTCTAAACCTTAAACGAACTCATAAACATTCTGTATAAACATTTGAAACATCAAACAGATGAGAGATTAAATATTTTACCAAGAGATTTAGAAATACATTTTCCAAGATTAATTTGGAGACGGAAAAATTTAATGTTTGCAAACCAAGGTGTGTATACTGAAGGAAGGGGGATATGTTTTCAAACCAAGGTGTGTATAATAAAGGTAGGGGGATAAGGTTTGTTAACATATTTGATTGTGACAATTAAACTGATATAGATATATAAAAAATAATAAACAAAGGTCGCAACTTTATTGGGCAAACACGTTAAAGATAAAACGTACACAAACCTATCTCTGCAGGGTTGCGGGGCAAAAACACAAACATTTATTTAACTGTGATAAAAATAAAAGTAAAAAACTAGGTTCAAATTATCTGTCAAGGAATTTCAGAATAAGTTTAAAAGTTTCTTGTTGAACTAATCAATCAAAAATATCTTGAAATTATATCAATAATTACCTAATGGTGTGTAAATCCTGGGGTTCAGGAGGAATATTTTTCTTCAGGTTGGTTCCAATATTGGAGGAGGAAGGAAGGTTTGACTCAGGGTCATCGAAAGGAGTGGGAGCGGATTGGATTAATTTTACTCCTCTCTTCTCCATATGAGAACTTGTTAAACCAGTAATATCTTCCAGTTTACCATTCATATCTATTCAAACATAATAATAGATATTTTAAATAATAATAATAATAATAATAATAATAATAATAATAATGATAATAATAATAATAATATAATGTTTAAGCGAAGGAAAAGAGTATCTAAATGTTTACTGGGATAAACCGTTGATTAATTGAATTTTATATTTTCTTTATAGAAAATGATTGGATTATAAATGAAGCAAATCTTGCAAGAAGATAATTTCTGATAAAACTATTGATACAAGGGACAGTTCATGGAAAGCATATCGGACCATTCAACAGAATTTTTACCACAAATTTAAATTTTCTAATCTCTATGTCTTTGCCACCTGATGGTGTAAACCTATGATATTTAAAACATAAACTATTTGATCTAAAAGAATTTATAGTTTGAAATATCAAAGGTCTACGACATAAGGTTGCAAAGTTATAGGGATAGAAAATCAGAGATTGTTACAAAAACTTAATGATTTTAACTAATGAAAATATCAAATGTCATTTTAAACATAGATATAGACATAATTCTAAAAAAAATTTTGACGCTTACTTTTGTAGTAGTATTGTAGTGTTTGTAGTAGTATTGTAGTTTTTGTAGTAGTATTGTAGTTTTTGTTTGCTATCAATGTTTTAATTAGAAAGCAGTCCCTTTTTGAGGAGAAAAGTCTGGGCAGATTATAGAAATGATAAAGAATGTATTTTGAGTTGAAAACTCGTGATTAAAGGTTTAAATGTTCCGGTTTGTGAGCCGAGTTCAGCTGAATCAACAAGACATTAATTCCCAGGAAAATATTCAAACTTGCAGAAACTTTGGATATTTAATTAAATAATTAATTTGCTGAAAGCAGAAATTAAAAATCCCCCAAAAGTGAAGAAATTAAATTATGCTCACCGGAGAATATTTCAGAGATTTTCTGTTCCCGCTCCTTTGCTTTTATTCGTTCTTCCTCCTTGTCATAAACTGGAAGATGGGAATACTTAGAACTATTCCCATTGGAATTACTTCCGGGTTTTTCTTTTTTCTTCCCGGATTTCGATGATTTATGGGAATTGTTTTCCTGGGTGATTTTGGATTTTTGTTTTCGCTGAGAGGGTTCAGATTTAGGGAGATTTGGAAGTTTAGCGGAGTCGTCTCTGATGGTATCGGAGCGCCTGTTCTCCACCTGTATCGGACCTTGGGAACTACGGAAGTTCAAGGTTATCCGTTCTCCATTAGATTTATTTCTCCTGTTCACACCAGAGATAAAAATAGGAATTAATCATACAAACTTTTCTTTTCTTCTTGTAGATACAATAAACATAAATAAATCAAAGTGGTGAAACTATTAGGGATATGTTAAAGGTAGTTGGGTAATAAACATATTTTCAAGATGGCGGGGATCTATGAAATGGCGGTAATATAATCAAGATGGCCAGGAAATATTCAAGATGGCGGGAATGTTTTAAAATGTTAAGAGGAAATCTATGGAAACATTTCTTGCAAGGAAAAAATGTTTTTATAATATATATAAAGTATATTTTGAACTTTAGAAATAACTTCTATATTTAATGACTCTAAAGATGAAAATTTAAAAGATGGTTGAATAAAATGTAAAATCACAAACTAAAATAAAACAAAATAATTTATCACAAGTTTGTCAGAATCCTTTCCCAACTTCCACTAGTTAGATTAAATTTGGGTTTAAATGGAGTTAGAATTTATTTTGACCCAAGACCGGACCCAAGGGACGCAAAATAGATAAAAAAAAAAGGTTCGGCAGAATTATCTCTGGTGACCTATGTGAGCTCTGAGTACCAGATCCAAGTCCCTTATGTCAGTATGAGTCGTTATCACTTCCCGAACCACCGCCATTTGTCATCCTACTGCGCCCCGCCATCCACTTTATTTTTAGATCTAACCCCGAAGAAATATTACCCGTGACAGTTTTTCTACCAGAGACATTAATACATGAAGAAAAAATGAATGCAAACCAAACCACATGTTTTCCAAGCAATGTTGTGTATTTTTTCCAGCATTACCAAATGGAAGAGGTAAAAAGGATAAACTTGTAAGGTTAAAAATGTAAAAAATACTTTAATATTAATGAGATGCATGGAAAGAGCAAATTCGTCGGCGTCCAACAATCCGTCCCCGTCCACATCTGCTAATCTCCACACCTAGATATTTTCAATTCTACACGTCAAATTTAAGTAATTTTTCACGCTAGAATACAATCTTAAATATCTTTATCTTAAGTTATTTGCAAAATGTTTCGAATATATGATTTTCTAATATTTGTACGTAAAATTAAATGAATAGATGACCTATGAGGTTTCAAAGATTAAAAACTAAACTTTCAATCTCGGATAAGTTGAAATTGTACCGTACTCCCTTTTATGTACCGGCATGGCCTCCGGTATATGTACCAAATGTTTCCAATATAAATATATGTACTATACCGAATTTTAACAATATAAATATATGTACTGTATCGAATTTAACAATATAAATATATGTACTGTACCGAATTTAACAATATAAATATATGTACTGTACCGAATTTAACAATATAAATATATGTACTGTACCGAATTTTAACAATATAAATATATGTACTGTATCGAATTTAACGTCAAAATGAGTTAAAACCCAACCTAAAACCTATAGTTGCGGTCAAGTTGGGAACTATAATATTGACTATAGTTAAGTTGGGAACTGTAACATTGACTATAGTTAAGTTAATTCTCTTCTCGCAGGGAATAAATTACCGTAAGTGTTGTGGATCTCGGGATCATACCACTGTACATTCCAGTTCATTCCATGTATCGGACCGAATTTCAACTTGCTAGAGCAAGCAGTACAGTACAAATACAGACTATATGAGGCCAAACATGACTGTATGGGCCAAATGAATGATACCCTTCTAGTGAAATTAATGTTATGCAGATCTACGGATTAATTTCATTCCTCTTTGATATCCCGTGATGGGCATACCCTGCAGGTATATCCCGTAGTTGGCATGCCATGATTAGAGAACTGTAATTGAGATAACACGCATTAATCCTCAAATTTGAAAGTGTTTACATAGGATATCGACATCAAGCGTTCAAGATCAATGATACTCGACACAAAAACTCCAACCTCCGATCTGAGATTGGTCAAATCCATTTTATAGTTCCATGTTTAGGACTGTTTGTTTATTGAAGTATTTCTCACAGTTTAATCCATTTGAACTCAATTGTATTTGATCTCCAATCTAAACACTCTTAACATTTTCCAATATGTGAAATGTTGTATTTATTCTCGAAATATCAGGAAATAGTTCAAATTATGTATAAAGTGCAGAACAGTCATTATAGTCAAACAAAGGGCGATCAATAGATTTTAATTTCTAACTAAATTTTTTTTTATTCTCCATGCATGTTCCGATTTCCGAATATTTGTTTTCTCTGCATGCTATCCTATGCTAGCCAAAGGAGACCTAAAATTTAATTATTATTTTACCTCTAACCCTTTTAATTTGTAGCGAACACTCCCTTTAAACCAAGAAAAAATGTACCAAATATCATTCAAGTTTTAAATTCACAGAGATTTTCATCCTGGCGCTTTGGTTCGGCCGTTTGGCCAGCTATATATCTAACATATATATTTATAACGAAGAGCTTTATTAAATAAATATAGATATATACTTCATGTGTATAGATATAGTTTTTATCATCATTTTATCTACACTTCAGGGTTTTCATATTTTTAACTCGGGTTGCTGTCTACAATCTTCAAAACACTTAGATAATATATATTTATACATTTTACAAAGAATAATGAGTTTAGATCAGATTTCAACAAACTGTTTGTATTTCCTGATTAAGAAGAGATCCAACACTAAATTCAAGGCAAAAAAATAAATAGAATTGTAAGCGTTAAAAAGAACATATTATTATATTTAAAAACCAATGAATTAAATTAATCTAAATTAAGTTTTTCCAACTCAAATTTGTTAATCTTTAACTTAGCAACCTGATAATAGCGTAAACCTTTGATATTTCAAACTTAAATTATTTGATCTAACATAATTCATAACTTGAAATATCTAAGGTCTACGACTTTGGGTTGCAAGATACATCAGATTATGTGGCAACGACTCAATTCTTTTAACCCTTTCATGATCGGGGGTATTCCCCCCCTTGTGTTTTTTCTTGTTAACCTAAAAATGGCTTACACTAGAATGTTGAAAATTCTTTACTTTTAACTTTATTTCTAAACAAATTTTGTAAATTTATTTTCAAGCATATGGGTAGGTTGGGGGACGGTCTAAAAACTGGTCGGTGTTTAAAAAAATGTACATTTTTTTATTAATTAAAATAGGGCACAAACTTATTTCCTCTAAAACGGAAAGCAAAAAGAAACTGATTTTTAAGAATCTAAGAATGTTGAATTTACAATACGGAAATTTAGAGAAATTCCCGAAAAATTCCACAATATAACAACCTTAGAAATTCAGTGTGCTTTAGCTCTCGCACACAAAATATTAAGCCAAGTATTTTTGATAAGATAATTACGCAGAAAAAAACTATCGACAGCTTTTCAATTTAACGAACAGTTTGTGTTAAAAATTAGGTCTAGAATTCTAGCGAGCTTCTTTTAAGGAACTGAAACTGTGATACCCCCTCCCCCAGCACCTCCTCCTTATTATGAACAGATATCACAACTCCTCTCTTACAGGAATGGATATCACAACTCCTCTCTTTAAGGAATGGATATCACAACTCCTCTCTTTAAGGAAAGGATTGAATATGCATACTAGAGCAATAAATAAAAGGATTTAATATCTGCTTTATATATATATTAGAGCAGTAAATTAAAGGATTGAATATCTGCTATATATACTAGAGCAATGAATAAAAGGATTTAATATCTGCTATATATACTAGAGCAGTGAATTAAAGGATTGAATATCTGCTATATATACTAGAGCAATGAATAAAAGGATTGAATATCTGCTATATATATTAGAGCAGTGAATTAAAGGATTGAATATCTGCTATATATATATATATTAAAGCAGTGAATTAAAATATTAAATATCTGCTTTATATACTAGAGCAGTGAATTAAAGGATTGAATATCTGCTATATATACTAGAGCAGTGAATTAAGGATTGAATATCTGCTATATGTATATATTAGAGCAGTGAATTAAAGGATTGAATATCTGCTATATATATTATATAGCAGTGAATTAAAGGATTGAATACTGCTATATATATTAGAGCAGTGAATTAAAGGATTGAATATCTGCTATATATACTATAGAGCAGTGAATTAAAGGATTGAATATCTGCTATATATATTAGAGCAGCAAATTAAAGGATTGAATATCTGCTATATATACTAGAGCAGTGAATTAAAGGATTGAATATCTGCTATATATATATATACTAGAGCAGTGAATTAAAGGATTGAATATCTGCTATATATACTATAGAGCAATGAATAAAAGGATTGAATATCTGCTATATATACTATAGAGCAATGAATAAAAGGATTAAATATCTGCTATATGTACTATAGAGCAGTGAATTAAAGGATTGAATATCTGCTATATATATTAGAGCAGTAAATTAAAGGATTGAATATCTGCTATATATAACAGAGCAGTGAATTAAAGGATTGAATATCTGCTATATATGTAAGAGCAGTAAATTTAAGGATTGAATATCTGCTATAGAATTAAAGGATTGAATATCTGCTATATATACTAGAGCAGTGAATTAAAGGATTGAATATCTGCTATATATATATATACTAGAGCAGTGAATTAAAGGATTGAAAGAGAAGGAAGAAAATGCAGTTCTACAATATATTCAAGGGTTCTTCAATATTCGGTTTATAGTGTTGTGTCAGTTATATTAAATCATGGAGAATACAAGATTACAAAGTTACCAGTATATTAAACCATGGAGCATACAAGATTACAGAATTATTATTATATATTAAACCATGGAGAATACAAGATTATAGAGTTACCATTATATCAAACATGGAGCATACAAGATTACAAAATATTATATTAAACCATGAAGAATACAAGATTATAGAGTTACAAGATTGCAGATTTACCATTATATTAAACAATGGAGAATACAAGATTACAGAATTATCAGTATATCATGGAGTATTCAAAATTACAGAATTATCATTATATTTAAACCATGGAGAATACAAGAATACAGATTCACCCGTAAATTACTTCAAAAGAATACAAAATTACATAATTTTAAAATCATGTAATTAAATTAATAATAGGTTTAATAATTTTCTTAATCATTTCAAATCCAACAAATATTGAAAAGTTATTACTGACAAACTATAAACCGTAGAAAAATCCCCGGCAAACCAGTTGAAACAATTAAAATATTTTTGAATATTTGTAAAATTAATCTGTAAAATCATCTGTATTTCATTAATATCTCATACTATGGAATACTTTTTAAATTCCAAAATAAATTTGTACTTTTTCAGACGGGGTCATGGTATGAGACTTTTTGTTATTATATATGTATGTACTATATGCAGTTTATTTATTTATATTTTAATGATTACTGCAGTTTGATTTGTTTACGCGGGGTTTGAAATAGAAAAATGACATAAGAAAATAAATCTTAGAAGTTCTTTTCAACATTCAATTTTATTTATTTGCTTTCATTACTTAGAAGTTTATATAAAAATATCTATAAAATATAACACTCTTTGCTTATATACATATCTTTCTTTAACATTTTAAAATTCCACGAGCAACGCCGTTCAACTCAGCTAGTTTGTAATAACGAAGTTTCAATGTTTCAAGGATGTTATCTTAAAATGTATTTCTATCTTATACGTTTTTATTTTTCAAAACGTTTTTATCTTAAATTTATTGAAACGTTTTTACATTGAAACGTTTTTTCTTCTTAAATCTTTTTTTTCTATATTATAACGTCTTTCTATCTTTATACGTTTTTATACCTGAAAAGTTTTATCTTAAAACGTTTTTCCATTTTAATACGTTTTCCTATCTTAAAAATATGTTAAATTATGAACATTTTTTGGAATGTCTCAAAATCCACAAGTCACTTTCATAGAACAAACACAATTGAAAAACATTTAGTTTCAAGTAAGAAAATATCTGAAAACACAAAGTTGCAGGATTGCACAAATATAATAATGTTGATTTTATCTAGGACACAGCGGTCTAGTATTTATTCATTGCCACTTGTATTGATTTCATCGAGGACACAGCGGTCTAGTATTTATTCATTGCCCCTTGTATTGATTTTATCTGGGACACAGCGGTCTAGTATTTATTCATTGCCACTTGTATTGATTTTATCTAGGATACAGCGGTCTAGTATTTATTCATTGCCAGTTGTATTTGTATTTTAACACTAAACAAGAGATTTGCAACTTTCTTGCAGTAATCTTGCTAAATTGCACAAACCTTTTAGTTTCTAATGTACTTTAAAGAGATAGAACCTTAAACGTTTATTAAAGGGACTGTAAGCTTAAGTGGTCATTTATATAAAGATGTCAATGCCCGATTCACAACGGCACCCTTAAAATCTTTGTCTAAGATACCAATATTGATTATTTTAAAAACTGATTATTTTTAATTGGAGGGTCTCTGAAAAAGTGACTTGCGCAATGCGGATTTCTACTGTGGGAAAATATATGATTTGAACACTTTTAAACCTTAAAAACAGTTAATTGATGGTGAGATAAAGGTTTCAAGGGTACCGTTGTGAATCAGGCATTGCCATCTTTGTCACTTGAAATTAAGCAAGATAATAAAAGATTTAAAAGTGTACTTTTTCATCCTTGTTTTTTTTACCGTGGGCAGAAATGTTTTAAAAAATAAACCTTTCTTTGTTTTCCGTTTTTTAACAACAAAAATACAATAAATTTCCCTAGTTCTCTGTTCTCTGTTTTCTGTTCTCTGATCGTTAAATGGCCCCATGTATTGAAAACTATACAACTATTGTCTAGTTTAAAAGCTAGAATTTGAACCTCTCAAGGCTTGTTTACACTCTTTTCTTCAATACAAGATTTAGTACACGGAGAATCCGAACCCGTCCTAACATCGGTCTGGGTTGGATCAGATCGGAGAAATAAATATCCGCTAGAAACCCGGGATACAAAATACAAATAGTTCAGAAGAAGAGAGGGAAACAGTATGTTTAGGGGAATATAATGCATTTTTTAAAGATCATAAAAAAGTGCAGCTTTCTTTTTCAATTTTGTTGATAACTATCCAATCTAGACCTAGAAGGAAAAGATCAAAGGAAATGAGTTCTTTCTCAAACTCTTATATTTTCTAATTCCTATATTTTCTGATATTATGAATCCTATTGAATGAAATAGTCCAAGTTTGAAATATCAAAGGTTTACACCGTCAGGTTGCAAAGATTTGAGTTTGTCCCAAAAACTCAGCTTTCGCCTAAGGACTATAAATTACTTTGTACGACTTTGTTAGTTCGTAGCTTCTCTAGTTTTGATTTTACGAGGCATGATAAAACAAATCAAATTTCTAAAATTGTTTATTCTTCTCTTATCTTATCTTTTATATGTGTTCAAAAAGAGGGTTTATGATCAGGGAATAGGTATAAAGGGAAAGGAAATGGCGCTGGTCCGGCATGAGAAAGCCAGTCTCACTGCTTTGCATACAAGTTCGGTAAACCTTGCACATACTCTTTTGGTACAGACACACAACATGACTACAGTCAAGGTAATTGCAGAACAATGTCGTCAATTATAATTAAACTTAAATAACGAGTAGTTTATTGTAAACTTTAATCAAATTATATTCTTTGCATGAAAATTTATAGTGTTGACTTAAATATGTAAATAATATTTTACTTGCATATTAAACTTATTTTTAAGTAAACAATTAACAATAAAAAAATGTACTCTCCTAGACTGCACAAATACCGAGATTCTTACGTACTGTATAAACCTACAGTACACACCTATATATATATGATATACCTTACACACACTCTTTTGGTACAGACTCACACACATGACGTTTCCGCCCCCTGGTTATGATGGATAAAATGAAATATTTCAATCTAAATGTAAAATTTCTTTAATTTGACGTAATGTAAATGTTCTGTTTGGAAAAAGAAATACTTTTTAAAAAAGTCAATAATATCATCTTCATGTTATTTTGTTCATGTAATTTGGTTTGATCCTGCATCTTTTCATCTAATTAAATCAGTTTCCAAGATTACAAGATTATAGATATGAATAAGTGATTGGATTAAGATAAGACAAAAATTCAAAGTATTATAAAGTCATTCTGGAAGCGAAAATGTTTTTAAAAAATTCAAGAATTTAGAAATACATTTGTTAACATATTACAGAAATAATAGCGTAGACCTTTTATTATCCGATTATTGAGAAAAAGTTGGACAACAATCAAAAATTTGGAAACAGTGTTTATTCAAATATGAAATCCTAAACCATGTCTTCCCAATATGTGAACATTTATCTTTGTTTAATAGATAACATTGGGAAATTATGGCTCAAATATGGTTGGTTCCACTTAAAATCGTATTCAATGTTTCAAGATTTAAGCCAGCGCTCAATTGAAACCGGTTTTTGGGGGATTTGAGCCGCGGCTTAAATTCATTAAATTCGGACTCAGATCTCTTGAAATAAAGTTTAAAATCCTTTAAAATGACCACCCTTTTAACCCACTCTTATTTATATTTACCTTGGCTAAAACTGGGTTAGGAAGACGAGATTTCACCATTTCTTTCTTAGCAACAGAACCGGTTATTTTCCCCTATAAATAGAATCAGTTAAGTTTTCCTATTATACAGAACCGGTTATTTTTTCTTCCCAAAAACAGAACCGGTTTTTTCCTTATAACCAGAACCTGTTATTCTCCTTTAAATAGATTTAATAGAATTAGTTATTTTTTTCTATAAACAGGACAGGCAATTCTCCTATAAATAGAATCAGTTATTTTTTTTTCTATAAATAGAACCGGTTGTTTTTTCTAAAAATAAAACCGTGTTTTTTCTCTCTAAAAGTAGAACCGGTTATTTTTTACTATAAACAGATCCAGTTATTTTTCCCTAAAACAAGAACTGGATATTTTTCTCTAAAAACAGAACCGGATATTTTTCCTTCGGACGGAGCGAAGAAAACTATTACTTTTCTTTATCAACAGAACCGGTTATTTTCCTGATAAACTGATTTTCTAATCCCTATATCTTTGCAACCTGATCTTAAAAACCTCTGATATTTCAAATTATAGATTGTTTGATCTTGTAGAATTCATTGTTTAAAATATCTTAGGTATACGACATCGGTTTGCAAAGATATAGGATTTAGAAAATCAGAGTTTGTGGTAAAGACTCAATTGCTTTAGTTGTTGTGAAAATGCAGTGGACTGACTAGATCTAAAATATGTTGTTTATTCTGATTTTGTATCTTCTACATAAATAATTCTTGACTGAATCTCAGTTTACAAGATGTATAAAGTATGAAAGGAGGATTGTGTGTACTGTGTACTGCTAACAATATGGAGGATTGTGTGTACTGTGTACTGCGAACTGGAGGAATACGGGTTTTAAATCTTTTGATATCCTTTAATTCAGTCTTTCATGGTCTCCACCATATTGTTGACAAATGGTGTAAACAACCCTCGACAAACATATTAAATTTTTGTTTAAAAATAACATTTGGCCACCGTCCTCTCATATTGCTTCTGGAACCCATTCTAGTCCTGCTGAACCACCCATGATTTTGCTTTTCTAGGTGAGGTTGGTTAAGATAGATAGATAATCTCAGGATGTTGCTATATTTCAGAAAAAAGAGCTGTGGTCCCGGGCACATTTAATGATGAATTAAAAATAATGGATTTTATTTTTCAATTGTTCATTTTCATCTTCTTATAAGACTGCAAGAACTTTTATTCAACTGTTTTTATTTAGTAGATTATTTTACGGCAGTCACATTTCTGAATCTCATCAAAATGAAAAGTTTAATCAAGAAATAAATTTTTTGCGAGAGAGATAATTAAACAAAATAAAGAAGTTTATAATTATTGTTCAATAAACTTCTTTATATTATTCATCATACACTTAATATACTTCAACATCTGCAATAAAATATATATAAATGAGCCTATTTCTTAACCCTTGCTGTTGCAACAAAGATATTAAATCTCGATCTCAAAATTTTATTTTTAATGTAGACATGATTTAAGATAACTCTTTTCGCTTAACAACAGTACAATCATTTAAATCTGAGATAAAATGATTATCCTTGTATTTTTATCAGAACATTGATAACTTCAACTGCTTATCAGTACGAGTGGCTTGAGTATTCATGCAGCTGAGAACATAAAGGAAGAGTTTATGATAATTTAAAGGGACTGTAAAGGAAAAATGAAAGGGGGTATAGGCTGAAAGCTAATCACTTTAGCTCTTGATCATGACCCATGAAAGTTTTATCTGATGTTCCTGTCTCGAGAAATTGATATAAAACCGTGTTAAATTATACGAAAGTTCATATATGTAAAATTTAGAAAATCTCAAACTTAAATCACGTGACCAGAACTATCACCAATGGCAGAGCAGTATACTGGTCACGTGTCTCCGCCTGTATCACGTGACCACTTTACTGCACTGCAATTGGTGGAATTTCTGGTCAAGCAATACGGACGTATAAATAATATTATGAATCAAATCTATAAAAAATAGAAATAACAAATATAAAATTAGAATTGGAGTAAACCTAAGTTACAATTAGCTTTCTCTGGGATATCATCGTTTTCAGATTGGTTGCATATTTGCTGAATTTGATCTTTTTAAACCCACTACTTTTATACAAAATTGTATATATATTAATTTTCGTATAAATTTGAAAAAGTTGTAAATCAATTTCTCGAGATAGGAACATCAGATATAACTTTCATGGGTCGCGATCGAGAGCTAAAGTGATTAGCTTTCAGCCTTTACCCCTTCATTTTTCCTTTACAGTCCCTTTAAAGGCAGAAATAAAGGGTTAAAAGTTTTGCCGACAAACCCTTTAATGTTGATTAAACTTCACCAATCTAACAATTAGATTAAATAATATCTCAGAAATACATGGTTGCATTTTAGACTTTCCAAGTAATTGAGACGAAACTTATGTAATTTAAACCATGATTAAACATTTGGAATATACTTTTTGAAATAAACTTATAATAAACACAATATATAGTATAAAGTGTATAATAAGGGGACAGAGGGACATGTCCAGTTCCAATAATGCCCCTAAAGGCTTTGCCTTATCACAATTGCATGATATATCCACCTTTTCTCTTTAAGAATTGATTATTTCCAATGCTGTTTCTCTTTGATAAGACTTGCGGGTTTCAGCTTTGAAAATAAAGAGAAAATAGTTTGAATCTGAGAGTTTCAAAAATGACCTTATTTTCCTCATTATTGATTAGATAACGTGGTACAGATGTGAATTTGGCATACCCCCTTTCTATAAGAGGTCACTTGAAATTATAACAAGACATTCATTTAAATAGAAATCTATTCCTAATCATGAATGATCATTCATTCTCCCCTTTTCCCGTTTTCGAAACCTTGAGGTTAGGATTCCTGTCTTATATTTACCTTAATTGGTCCAAGCTGGCTGAAGATAGAATCCCATTTTGATCTTTCCTTTGTTACAATCCATTCTGGTTCTCCGTAACCAAGATCAATTCCTAGATAATCGATCAAATAAGAAATCAAGGGAAAAATCAAGTCAAAAATCGAGTGAAAATGAATTATGTAGAAATAAGAAGAAAAGAATAAGATTATGAAAAACAAGATGAAAGAAGAATGAAATGGTCTGGAACTAGTTTAAGGATTTAAATTGTTAGAAAGCTTCTCCCAGTTCTCCTAGTTCACCTGAGTACCCTGATTATAGGTCTAGGTTTACGACTCCGGGTCCGGAAATGCATAGATAGGGTAGATAGATAGGATATATTGATAGATAAATGGAGAGATAGATATTTAGATAGATAGATATATAGATAGTGGATTAAAGTAGTATACACAGGGGGCCTAGACAAGGATTAAAGTAGGATACACTGGGGTCCTAGACAAGGATTAAAGTAGTATACACTGGGGCCTAGACAAGGATTAAATTAGTATACACTGGGGGCCTAGACAAGGATTAAAGAAGTATACACATGGGGCCTAGACAAGGATTAAAGTAGGATACACAGGGGGCCTAGACAAGGATTAAAGTAGTATACACTGGGGGCCTAGAAAATTATGAAAAGGAATTGTCTATTCACTAATAATAATGGCTTCGGTATGTGTGTAAATTATTAGACTCAATCGATTTAATAAAAATGAAATATATTTTTATACTTGCAAACTATGGTTCTTAATGAATAAAAGACGAGGTGTTTAATAGTATTGAAACTGCTAGAGTGCTGAAACCCCATTTAGGCCGTAATATTTTGTAAACATAAATTCACGGGAAAATATGAGCAATTCTGAAACTTGTAATGTTTTGTCATTCTTCGGTCTCTAGCATTTTTAAATGTTCTCAGAAGTTGACAAGCGTTCGACAATTTTGGCGAAAAATAATTTCATAATCTTGGAAAATAATTTTACACCAGGGCAGATTCAGTTTATTCATGAATTTGAAATGACAATTTTAATGATTTTTCGTTTTTACGTTCCGTGGATTTCTAATAAATTCCCCGTCGACAAACATAGATTTCCCCAATCTTAAAGCTTCAAAGGAGGAGGAGGAGGGGGGGGGGAGATTGCAGTAATCTAAATTTCAATAAAACTCCAGGTAGGAAGAATGGATACAGGAGGATAGGTTTACTAGGTTTAGGAACTATATGAATAGAAGGATAGGTTTACTAGAGCTAGGAACTATATTGTTAGAAGAATAGGTTTACTAGCTAGGAACTATATGGATAAAAGGATAGGTTTACTAGCTAGGAACTATATGGATAGAAGAATAGGTTTACTAGCTAGGAACAATATGGATAGAAGAATAGGTTTACTAGAGCTAGGAACTATATGGATAGAAGGATAGTTTTACTAGAGCTAGGAACTATATGGATAGAGGGATAGGTTTACTAGAGCTATGAACTATATGGATAGAGGGATAGGTTTACTAGAGCTAGGAACTATATGGATAGAGGGATAGGTTTATAGAGCTAGGAACTATATGGATAGAGGGATAGGTTTACTAGAGCTAGGAACTATATGGATAGAGGGATAGGTTTATAGAGCTAGGAACTATATGGATAGAAGGATAGTTTTACTAGAGCTAGGAACTATATGGACAGAAGGATAGGTTTACTAGCTAGGAACTATATGGATAGAAGAATAGGCTTACTAGAGCTAAGAACTATATGAATAGAAGAATAGTTTTATTAGAGCTAATAACTATATGGATAGAAGAATAGGTTTACTAGAGCTAGGAACTATATGGATAGAAGGATAGGTTTATTAGAGCTAGTAACTATATGGATAGAAGAATAGGTTTACTAGAGCTAGGAACTATATGGATAGAAGAATAGGTTTACTAGAGCTAGAAACTATATCTATAGAAGAATAGGTTTACTAGAGCTAGGAACTATATGGATAGAAGAATAGGTTTACTAGAGCTAGGAACTATATGGATAGAAGAATAGGTTTACTAGCTAGGAATTATATGGATAGAAGGATAGGTTTACTAGCTAGGAACTATATGGATAGAAGAATAGGTTTACTAGCTAGGAACTATATGGATAAAAGGGTAGGTTTACTAGCTAGAAACTATATGGATAGAAGAATAGCTAGGAACTTTATAGAAGGATAGGATTACTATCAAAGTTAGGATGAATAAAAAGTTATTTTTCAATCAATGAGAAATGCTTTAGGGCAGAAATAAAAATCATAAAACTTTATTTCTGAAAGGTTTCAAATAATTTTCAACCTTTGGATAACTAGTTCAAATCATACCTTCACATTTTTGGAATCCAAAAGGAGAATTTACATCCTTGACGTCATCAAAGGCTCCTCCTCGGATCACAGGCTCGGCAAAATCGTTGGGAACAATCCCCATCAGCTCTGAGATGTCTTTGTCCAGCATGTGATTAACCTGGTTAAAGTGCACCAAAAATATTTTTATGAAGATTATTCTTAAAATTCACAAAGTTTATCTACACATTAATTTCTGCAAAAATGCAAAAGTTGGAATAAACTTTAAACTTTAATAGATGTGCAAACTTCCCTGTGCAATTAATTTCTCTTTTAAAGTTGGAAACTTGGCAAAATCCGCCTGAGCAAGTTTGTCTTGCATTCCTGTAGTTTCCGGTAGATCCGAGCTGGCGAGCATGTGTTCCTCCTGGATCTTCTTCATCAAGGTTGGCAAGGACTTGATCAACTCCTTCTTCTTCCTTCCCTTACCGAACATCTTTGGCATGTCCTCCTTCAGGGAGCTGATGATGTAAGCGTGAACCTTCGCCATCCTGGCGCGCTTGATAAAGTCGTTTAATTTCCTCATGGCCGCATATCTGGGAAGATCCTGGAGGTCGTCGAATAAACTCTGAAGTTCCTTTTCAAACAGCCTCCGGTAGAGGTCATGCTTTAGCTGTTGGTCCCAGAATGAACCGACAAAAACCTTGGGACACTCTGGGACATGGATCACCTTGGAGATAGACCACATGAGGGCCCCGTAGACACGCATCAGCTCCTGGTGGTCCACCTGGTCCGCCTTGTTTAGGACGATCCTCACCTTGTCTTCGTATCCATGGATGGCCTCGATTGACCTCCTGAACTCGTCAGAGATATCGAGCTTGTTTGCATCAAAGAGCAGAATGATTCTATCAACCCTCTCTGCAAACCATTGGAGCACTCCGACGAAATCATATCCGCGGTCGGTTCTCTGCTTTTCGCCGGAGAGGATACCGGGAGTGTCGATCATGGTGACACACTTTAACACCGGGCTCTTGAGAATAGAACACTGGAACCGATTGAGGAACGACCCACCGAACTTGGTGAGAGGGCGGAACTGTTTACTTTTATCCACCGCAAGGGCGTTCCCGGGGATAACTTGCTCATTTTCTCCGTACATAACTGCCGTGAAGGAGTCTGTGGTGGGTTCAGGTCCAATCCTTATCCCAGGGTAATCCCGCTCCAATAGATACCGGATAAATGTCGTCTTTCCGGTTGAATACTGTCCGACAAGTAGAACCATGGGTTTCCCATCAAAATCCGGGTCATTGAGAGCAGGAGATACAAAATCGTGGAAATCGTAGGCTTCCTCTAACGGGAGAAGCTTACCACGATATATTTTCTTTAATCCGTCTGCCACTGTAGCATAGAACTGGGGTTCAGTGTCCTTTTTCCGTTTAAAGAACGACATGTTGATTATCACCCTTTCTCCGGGTTAGAATATAGACCGGGAGAGCACTATACGTCCTACTCCAGTATAGGCTATGATCTAGGATTACTAACCCTTCCTATAAACATGTTTCTCCGACTCTGCTCCCAATCCAACTGCAGGGCGGACCCACGCAAATTTTTGGTTGAACACAAAACTGTGAAACTGTCCTAAAACATTAATAAAATGTGCGGCGTAAGCATTCATTCATTCATTGAATCAAAACCAGTTTTTTCCAGACATGCAATTTTGAAACTGATAAAAAAGACAAGCTTTAAAATGCGCGAAATATATTGCAAAGTTCACAATTGATAAGGGTGTAATATACCGTGTGGATGAGCAACTTTAGAGTTTGACCGGCGCGTGTGTCTACCTGAATACTAGCTGGGACTAGCAGGTCCCAGGTACAAGCCTAGCTTTCAAACCTTGCCTGTTCGACCGGCCTCCTAGCCGGGACTAAATCACGGTGGATGCCCACGCCCAGTTCTGCATTTTCATAGAAAAATTGTTGTACAGACGTTGCAGTTTGAAAATCCACTGATCAGGTAAACTGCCAAATTTATGTGTTACCTTTCATCGAACTTTTTAAGATGAAAACTTGGGTCCTACAGTTGTCTTCATATTTCGCAGTTTTATGGGCTTTACTGTATTGCCCCAAAAAAATAATTTTAACTTTTGGTATGTCTTTATTCTTTTTATATTTTTAAAACTATTTTATTTTTAAATTTTTAAAAATTAAATATAAACAAACCAATGAACACCAAAGGGGTGTATAAATACAACATGTCGGACTCGTACAGAGGTAATAATTAAGAAGTTTGCTGCAACTGTCCGATCTTTTAAACGTTCGATGGAGCAGAGTGGACCTTAAAGGGACTGTAAACGTTAATTTAATTGGTTCACTATAGATAAAAAATGGAATCTCCGATTCACAGCGCTACCATTAAAAGATTTTTCTGATCAAGTATGACTTAGATACCCATGTGTTTGTTGAATTTTGTTTCCTGAATTTAGAATCTGAATGAAAAATAACTGGCATGAAAATGCTCGAAATCAGAATTTTTACAATTTAATATTTTAAACCTACGAAGTTATTAAATGAATCCTTAGGCTCTATGTACTCCGAAAGGTTATTATGAACAACAAAATACTTTTGTTCTTCTATCCGTATTGGCAGAATTGGCATGGCCGGTTAGACGAGAATACAACTATATGCAGGGTTACCCACAAAAGATTAGCCTGCAAAGACGACCTGAAACTCTTAAAATAAAACAATCCCAACGTTAAAATAAGTATTTTGCCTAGAATATATTCTTCCTGAAGCTTATTATATATCTTAACACAAAAAGAAACAAGTTTAAAGTTGCAAGGAATCATTAATGTAAGGCAACAGATAAGTATAAATTCCGTACAGTCATCTCTGCAAACTCTCAACTTTTATGGGTAACCCTGCACCTACTCACAAGCAAACTCTTTCCACTTTCACCGCTTTGTCTTTTGTATCTATATATAAATTTGGCTTGTCTGTCTGTCTGTTTGTTTGTCTGTCTGTCTGTTTGTATCCAATAAACGTCAAAACGGCTGAACCGATCGGGCCCAAATTTTTTGTGGGACATCTAGGGACCCCAGGGAAGGTTTATGAAAAATCAAAATTTCAAATATTTGTCTCCATCAAAATTCGATCGTCATTAAATTTTTAAAAATTTTGAAAATCCGCGAAACATTTTGTGAAAATCCGCGAATTATTTTTGTTTTGTTTTACGGTGTACACAAAGAGAACATGTTCACAACTAATTTAGAAGATGGGCGCGAAGCGCCCTCTAAGGCTAGAAAGAAGGGCGCGAAGCGCCTTGAATTTCTAGTATTTTATAAATGACAATCCTCTCTTTTCAAACAGATTTTCAGATATTAGACTTTTTCCAATGATTGAATAAATTGAAAAAGTTAATTAAAATTATGCAAAAACTTAAATTTCTGCTCCTAAGTTTCTCAAGATTGAATTGATGAAGGAGACGCTAGGGTTCTCCAAGTTTTTGAGCTAAAGAGAAAATATTAAAGTTAAGTATTTATCCCAGTGTTTTGTCTGATGGGCAAAATCTAAGAAAGGAATTCAGTCTTTGATTTTCTAATCCCTATATCTTTGCAACCTGATAGTCTAAACCTGCAATGTTTCAAAATATGAAATCTGCTTGCTAGATCAAATAATCTAAGTTTGAAATTTCAAATGTTTGCACCATCAGAATGAAAAGATATAGATCAAAAACCCTTAAAAGCTTTCAAAACAAACAAGTGTAAAGGTGTTAAAAAATGTGTTAAAAAAGGTGTTAAAAAGGTGTTAAAAAAGGCCTGTTCACGTAATTTCAAGTGATCCTCGTTTTTCATAAACGCTTTGTCTGTAAAAAATTTTAGATATATGTAGAATTAACTTATTATTTTCAAATGTTTTTTGATAGAATTGAACACTTCTCAAGCTAAATCTTCCACAGTATTGACCAGATAAAGGGGAACCATTAATTGTAAATCCGTGTCACTTAACACTTCAACTACAATTCCTTTAAACACACGATTAAAAAGAAATAATATAATTGTTTTAGTTTTTCATATCAGTATAACCGTCTTAAAAAAGCACAGATTTTCCGTCTGTTAATAGACTTCCAAACATGTCTAAATTATGTGGATCTGAGGAAATTAACACTTATAAAAAAAGTTGTAAAAGTATTATAAAATTATATTATACGTATGCACATACAGGGTTACCCACAAAGGATGAGACTTCAGAGACGATTGTACGGAATTTATACTGATTGTTTCCTAATATTCACGATTCCCTGCAACTGTAAACTTGTTTTTTTTCTTTAAGCCATTAGATAGCTATATTAAAGGCAAAATACATAATTTAATCTTGTATCGTCTCATTTTAACAGTTTCCGGTCGTCTTTACAGTCTCATTCTTTGTGGGTAACCTCAATATATATTTATCATATACCATTACTTTCATAATTAAAGAAGTACAAAAAAACTTTCATTCAATCAAGATTTTTTGCTAAATTTCAAATTACTCCTTTGGTTTCACTTTTTAACAACTGAAAACTCCAGGTAAAATTTGTTCTTATGTATTTAATTAGAATTATAGTCTTTTTAGTTTAATTGAAAGATATGGTAAATATAGAAGCATGTTAGTACAGTTGTAGAGAACCAGGAAAAAGATATAATATAGAAACATGTTAGTACAGTTGTAGAGAACCAGGAAAAGATATAATATAGAAACATGTTAGTACAGTTGTAGAGAACCAGGAAAAAGATATAATATAGAAACATGTTAGTACAGTTGTAGAGAACCAGGAAAAAGATATAATATAGAAACATGTTAGTACAGTTGTAGAGAACCAGGAAAAATATATGGTAAATATAGAAACATGTTAGTACAGTTGTAGAGAACCAGGAAAAAGATATGGTAAATATAGAAGCATGTTAGTACAATTGTAAAGAACCAGGAAAAAGATATAATATAGAAACATGTTAGTACAGTTGTAGAGAACTAGGAAAAAGATATAATATAGAAACATGTTAGTACAGTTGTAGAGAACCAGGAAAAAGATATAATATAGAGTAATGTTAATACAGTTGTAGAGAACCAGGAAAAAAGTCTGAAATTAATCCATACAATCGTTTCTGAAGTCTCATCGTTTGTACACAAGAATATTCTAAATGTCGTATTAGTTTCGTTAAAATTTAGCATATGCACAAAATTGAAATATTTTTAATGCAAATTCTTAAATGCAAACAAATAATTCAAGCCAATTTATTGTAATTGAAATATATCTGGATATAAAAGTTACAGAGTCGACACTAGAAATTAGCACTTAAAACTAGAAAAATCTTTTAACCCTATCCCCGCTGGGGTACTTGAAAACCAGGATACGCTGGGGGGGGGGGTCAATTTGACCCCCCCCTCTAAATCCCATGTTTTATGTCCAAATATGACAAATGATACATCATTAGAAAGCTCTTGTGCTCTACTTTTAGAATCTGCAAAAAAATTTGCAAATTTGCGAAAATTGAATTTTTTATCGCAAAATCCAGTTTTATAGTAAAAATGTTTGCAAAAAAAAATTTGTCCAAAAATGACAAATTATACATTTTTGAAAAGCCCTTGACCATGTCATTTCAAATATGCAAAAAATTTTGCAAAATTTTAAATAACCTGATTTTTAATCAAGAAAAACTAAAAATGTGCAAATTTCCTTTGACAGGTTGTTTGCAAAAAATTTGCAATTTTTTTCGTAAAACTTGTGCAATCCGTTTCCTTATGTCATAGGCTTTCCAAAAAGCTAAATTTTATCAAAATCTGACAAGTGAAAGTGGGTCAAAACAAAGATTTAGTTTGCTACAGGCAAAAGCAGTCATTCAGGCAGTGTGCCTGAGGACTCAGGCAGTTAGTATTAAAGCCCGGTTTTAGGCCTAAAGGGAGGGCTTTGGGTATGTAAGAAAAGTCAGAAAATTTCAACAGCCTCAGACCAATACTTTTTGAGTTATGTAAAAAAAACTACAGGGGGGGGGGGTCAAATTGACCCCCCCCAGCGGGAATAGGGTTAAGGTTAAAAATTTTACTGTTTTAGGACTTGCATTTAATGAAAATGTAGAATTGAAATTGAAAGTACAAACAGAATGGTTACATATAAAATTATGATTTGATTGTTAATGTCGTCTTCTTTCTATTATTTTAGTTATATAAATGTCGCTAAAAGAATGTTACATGATTAAAAAAGAAAATTCAACTCACTAGTCATCAGTTTTTTTAATGATATCTTATAAATCGATGTATTTTTCTAGTTTAATTATTTTTTATTTCGCCCTTTTGGTCTACGGATTGCATTTAATCAAAAGAAAGTGCATTTTTTGACGTAGAATCTACATATGTAAAACCCTGTCTGCTGATTATACTTTAGACATCGGTCTAAGCTCTATAATCTATTAAAACTATTTTTAACCAAAACAATGTATTTTTAGCTTGTATAGGATTCGTAGTATTAGATACTAAAATTCAAATTTTTGTGTTGTATCTTTACATGTTCTTTTCAAAGAAATATTTCTCTTTTTATATATCCCAAGTTTTATAAACTTTTAACCTCGGAAATGGAAAAATGCACACAATCTTACAAAACTTAAAATTCTTTTTATTTATTCAAAATGAAAGAAAACAAGATTCAAGCGAAATTCAAGCTGATGCCATAGTAATTTTTTGTTTTACTATGGAAAGTTGTTCTTGACATTTTTGACATTTGCCATTTTTGTGCACTCATATAGAGGACCTCATTCAGAACAAAAATCTAGAACACACATTAAGGAAGCACACCGAGAACGCGCATTAGGGACGCACATCAAGAACGTGCATTAGGGACGAACATCGAGAACGCGCATTAAGGACACTGCACATAGAGAACGGGCATTAAAGACACACCGAGAACACGCATTAGTGACGCACATCGAGAATGCGCATTTAGGATACACATCGAGAACGCGCATTAAGGATACACATCGAGTAAGCACATTAAGAACACTGCACATCGAGAACGCGCATTAAAGACGCAAATCTAGGATGCACGTTTAGTGTGTACAATGTACATCGAGGGCGCACATCAATTGAATGCACATAAAGGCGCATATCAGGAACGTATTGCAAGCTCACACGCAAAAATCGATGTAAATTAAGTTTATTACTTCTTTAAAACTAAAGCTTAAACAAGTGTTCTAGAGTTCTAAAATGTAAAGGTCAAGGGCTACAAAAAGTAAAATTAATTTATGTGAGGTAAAGTCAAAGGAAAAACCTTGTGACACTTCAAATTCAACCCAGTCTTTAACTGAGCTTAAAACAATATTAGGAAAGTTTTATTAAAATAATCTTTTCAATTTTTTAATGTGCCTTTTTGTATTGGAGGGGAGGGGGGGGGGGTGAAGGGTGTTTATTCGAATCTGCATATTAAATGTATTGACTGAATTTCAAAGACATACACATAATCAAAATAGAAAGGGCAGAATCTAACCTTGAATTCGATTTTTCAATTTCAACATTTAATTCATGAATTTAGTCAAGAAAAGTCTTTATTAGAAAAAAAATCTGTTTTTTTACCTCTTTATTTTCAATTAGCAAAAGGCCCACTTTACGCTATTTTTGTGGTTTCAAGTAAATCAATGAATATCCAAAATCAAGAAAAGTTTGTTTGGGCAATAAAGCATGTTTATTATAAGAATGAATTTTAATACGCTAAAGTATTCCATTTTTTACGTGCTTTGGAGCATCTTTAAATGTCTTTTTTTATTCTACTAATACAAAATTCGGACGAATATCCCCTTTTGCTATAATAATGTCATATTTTCGGACATTATCCCATTTTGCTATAATGATGTCATATTTTCGGACATTATCCCATTTTGCTATAATAATGTCATATTTAAAAAAAATAGTTTAGCAGATTTTTATTTTCTATGTTCCAAAAATATTTTTTTTTATTTATCACATTTTTATTTCTAATGCCTAAAATCAGAAGCAAACAAAACTTTTGACATTTTTTTCCAAACTTCAAGACAGTGATAAACCCAGTTTTTTTACTCACCCTGTATTTTGTGGTTTTTCAGTTCAATTTTTAAATTGCTTAAACCGCATTAATTGTCCACCTTTTATTTGGGGGAAAATCATAAAAAGCAATGGTTTAATTGAAAAGGGANCTTCACTTCCCCATAACTCTCTTCTCCCCAGCCCCCTTGCTTCCCCTCCTACAGTTCCTCCTTCCCTTTACTTAATAATAATAAAGGTATATGACACCAGTGGCCGAATTTAAAAAATTTGAGCGGCGGTTTAAATTTTAGTTGCGGCTTAAATATGGTTGGTTCCACTTAAAATTGTGTCAAATGTTTCAAGATTTAAGCCGACGCTTAATTTAAACCGGGGTTTGGAAGATTTAAACCGCGGCTCAAATTCTTTAAATTCCATCTAAGGTTGCAAAGATAACAAGATTAGAAAATTAGATTTTGAGGCGATTTAATCTCAGTTCACTTTTGCACCTATTGGAAAATCTTTAAGATTCCTTTTCATTCAATCTCATTCCCCGTATTCCTTGTTTATTTGTATATTTGAGAAGAGTAGGAAATTATGATGAATATGTTTACATATATGTTTATGTACATAAAAATGATTCAGCTGAATTAGTGAATCTTGACAACTCTGAATGTACCGGTTAGTCAGCTAGGGCGCAGGTCAGCAAACTGGCCAGCCGGAGATTGTTTAGTAGCGCGCAGGTCAGACTAGGCGCCAGACTGTAGAAAATACAGTGTTAGTTTGACACCCTGGCTAGAAATATTCCCTCTAAGCTCTGTGATGTTTGTAGGAATATATCTGTGATATTTATAGTACAGTGAGAACCAGAAAACTGTGAAATAGGAAGACGACATTATATCAATACTGTATTTAAAGTTGTTACAAAACAAATATTAATTTATTAAATTACTCATTAAGTTAGTGGGTTCTGTTTACACTGCACAATTGTCATTGGACACTCTAAAGTCATAACTTAATTTTTTAAGTCGTCTTCCTATTTTAGAGTTTCTGGTTTTCACTGTATTTGGAAACCCGAAATAAGTTAATTTTACGCAAAATTACTGGCACAATTTTGCGAATCTATGCTCATCCATTTTTTAATAATCAATGAATCTTAAATATATATTCTAGCTTTTCAGAGTTTTAATCTAACAATCCCTTTGATTAGAGAGAGTAAATTTGTAAATTAAAACCCCCTAAAATTAATGCTCTATCGAAGAGAAAATGCTCAGCGACTGAGCAGCAATCTAAAACAGAAATAAGGAAAACAATTTTTACGCTGCTATAGGTTTCTAAAAAAATGTGAGTTTTGGAAACCAATTTTTCATAATTATCTTTTTTTCGTTTCAAGTATTTATGACAGTGTTTTCTTTGACTTCTTTTTTACATTTCTACATACAAAGGACATTTTTTATTCTTTAGGGAGGGGCGTGCGGGGTCTTGAAGAATAGCATATTTTTTTCCATCTAGACTTTAACAACAATCACAAGTTTAACCTGATTTATAAAATCTTTTGATCCCAAAATCCCATATGGGGTTTTCCTACCGTGGTCCACAGGTCAGCGTTGATAAAACGAAGACGACTTTTATTTTAAAGTTTTGATTTCTAAAAAGCTTTTCTCAAATTACAAGTTTACAAGTAAACAAAGAGAAGCTGTTAATTGACAACCTCTCTTTGTTTCCCTGTTTATGTGTAAACATGCTGTTTGAAATCTTAGTAGGAATCAAAATTAAAATCCAAAGTCGTCTTTATTGTATTATATGTGACGCCGACTGTAGGTAAAATATTTGTTTGAATTTCTAATAAGAGGCTGAACCGATCGTGACCATTTTTTCAGCTTTTACAATGCATAAAAACTCAAATTTTCTAGTCCATATATCTTTGCAACTTGATGGCGTAAACATTTATATATTTCAACCTATTTGATCTTACAGAGTTCATAGTTTGAAATATTTAAAGTCTACGACATCGGGTTGCAAAGATATGAGGATTGGAAAATTAGAGTTTGTAGCAAAAACTTATTTCTTTTACAAATTGGCTTTTTTGAATAATGGGTGAAAAAAAAATATATAAATATATATATATATATACATACATATATATATATAGATAGATAGATAGAATGCGAAAATGCAATGATGCATGTATTCCCCCCTAGTTTGTATTTGTGTATCAAATCCCTCCCCCACGCAGTGTTATATATACATTTGAGCATAGGAGGGGGGGATATAAACATGTAGGGGGGGATATAAACTTGTAGGCGAGGGGGGGGGG
>NW_019397596.1:0-18034 GCF_000591075.1 Eurytemora carolleeae | reverse complement strand
TGACGGACATATCCATCTGCAGAAACCTTGATGACGGACATATCCATCTGCAGAAACCTTGATGACGGACATATCCATCTGCAGAAACCTTGATGACGGAAATATCCATCTGCAGAAACCTTGATGTCGGACATATCATGCATCTAGTTTCTAGAAGTGATAGAATATAAATTTTCACATTTAAATTTTTAAAAACCGCGTTCTAGATTTTCCAGCATTTTCTGGGTTTTTACACAGCATTTAAGAGATAACTACACTGAGATCTCTGTCCTCGATGATCAGGATTAAAGGGTACTCTTGTGAATCGGTGATGTCCCTCTTTAAATGAAAGCTCAGTTAAGATTATGCTTATCCTATTTTAAAAATCCACCAAAAAATCTTTTAAAAAGTTTTAATAATAAAATAAAACGTATAAAATATCTTTATTGTGCAGTCGAGTATAAATTATTATGTGAGTAAATCCTAAAACAAAGTTTTAAATTCTAATTTTTTTAAATCAAGAACTTCCAAATCATGCATTTAACATTACTTTAAAACTAGTTAAGCAAAATCTAATGATATCTCTGGTGGCTAATAATTTTTATATTTTTTCTATACAAAGTAACATTTAAAACTCTTGAAAGGTTTTAAATGTTCAAAGTTGCAATTTCTAGGTTGGGCTGCAAAAAGGCAACAACAGGCAAACTTCCTGTCCTTTCTTTAATTTGTTTAGACGTTTTGCGTATTAACTGACATTTGCAGGAAATGCCACATTGAAATCATGTTTTAAATAGATGGAGAGAATTAAAAGAAATTTGTTTTAATTTTATTAGAACCATTTATAAACTCTCAATAATTCAAACTGCACCGTACAGACATGACATTTGAAGCACTATACCTTGCAGGACCTTTTGTTGCTAATACTAATTTACAAAAATATTTTTTTGGGACAAACTTAGATAAGGAATTCTTGTGTATTCTAACGAATGAGTTTTCTAATATAAATGTTTATTTAAATTCGTGTTTTTGTATACTGACAATTTAAGTCTAAACAATGCATGCATTAAAGTAAATTAAGTCATTAATTTTCATTCCTTTTAAGTTTGGATTTAGGCTTATCTCACAAATGTTGCCTTATGCATTTATGCATAATTTATTGCATATCTTGTGTATCATCTTCTCCTATCTTGTTTTCTGTTCCTCCATCTTGTTTGTTCCTCCATTTTGTCTTTTGTTCCACCATCTTGTTTTCTGTTCCTCCACCTTGATTTCTGTTCCTCCACCTTGATTTCTGTTCCTCCACCTTGTTTTCTGTTCCTCCATCTTTTTTTCTGTTCCTCCACCTTGTTTTCTGTTCCTCAATCTTGTTTTCTGTTCCTCCACAATGTTTTCTGTTCCTCACCTTGTTTTCTTATCACTTATCTTGTTTTCTGTTCCTCCGGCCATCTTGTTTTCCAATCCATTGTCTTGTTTTCCACTTCTCCAATTTGTTTTCTGTTCCTCCATATTGTTTTCTGTTCAGTTCACCATCTCATGTTTTCTTTTCCTCCATCTAGATTTCTATTTCTCTATATTGTTTTCTGTTCCTCCATCTTGTTTTCTGTTCCTCAATCTTGTCATTTGTTCCTCCATCTTGTTTTCTGTTCCTCCATCTTTCTTCCTCCATCTTATGTCCCGACCCTCTATTCTATTTTTTTTACTTACCCACCCTGTAATCCAACTGCTTTTTAGATTTTTTTATTTACTTTTCACATTTCGTAAGATTTTGTCAGAAGAAAGCACAATATTTTAACCAGTGTTGACATGAAACGATTATCATTTGGAGAACAAAACATGTGTTTCTCATTTCATGATAAAATCCGGGTGTTTTTTCTCAGAGATATTTAGTAAAATATTGCTAAATATCCTTTATTTGGAAATGTATTTGATTGAAATGATATGTTTCACCAACAATGTGTATTCAAAACTTTTGTTTCCGGTTTTATTCGAAAGTTTAAACTATAAACCCACATTTAAATCTAGAACTAAATCATCATAAAATCTTTTCATTTTCCGTAGAAATTCCCTCCTTTCTGTTAAAAATTGTGGCAAAATTATTTAGAATTTTTGTTTTGCTGCATCAAATTATAAAAATTCAGAAATAAGACAAAATTTTTTCAGATTTATTTGAAATCTATTCCTTTGTGATTTATGATCATTGATTAACCAATTTAAATCATCTTAAAAATCGATCAATTGAAAGATTTATGAAGGTCATTTTATGGAAACAAAATTGACTGATCAATGGATATTTGATCAAGGATATATAATAGGTCAATCGATTTAAGGATATATGATCTAATGTTTATTGGATTCAATATTTACTCATTTCATGGACCGATCGATTAATGATTACATAGTTAAAAAATCGATGGACAGATCATCAATTGATAGACTTCTGATCAATTGATGGACAAATAATCATTCGACAGACGCATGATCATTTGATGAATGCATGATCAATAAATGGATGTATGATCAATCAATCGAAGGATGTATGATCAATCTTTTAATGCATAAATGATTGAAAAATAATGGATATTGATTGATACATAATCGATCAAACGTAAAATATATGATTGATAAAATAATGGAAAAAGATCGATGACTAGGTTGGATGGAAATATGATCGTTAAAACCCATCCGATCTCTTTTTAATGTTTCGTGGAAGTTTAAAAAATAATGCATTTTTTATGTTGAGAAAACTATTTAGAAGTTTTAACTAAAAACTTTATATCTTTTTGCGTCTCATAAAACTTTGAAATGGGCTGAATTTGAATATGTAAAGGGATTAATATAACTTTTGGCTCAAACTTTGTGTGGTCAAAAGTTAGATGCATATATTTAGTTTGAAATATTAAAAAACTTGAAAGCTCTTTCCCTTCACTATAGATTCTAAAACCTATTTATTTTCCCACAGAAAATTCTTTACAAAGTTAACTTTCCAGAGTCTAAAACTAAAGAATGCGCGAATTTTAACTTTTCGTTCTTAGTTTTAGACTCCGTTAGATTAAAAATAAGACTTTAAAAAAAAATTGAAGATTTAGTTATCCCCACTCCCGGGTTGAATTAAAGTTTACAAGAACTATTTATGTTTATTTTTGATGGATTTATTCTAGATTTAACCTTTATTTTCATCCTCTTCCCATCGGATTCTTTTCCCCTTATTCTCCCCTTCTACCACCCCCCCTCCTCATACCCCCACAGTTCTCGTAAATAAAGTAAAAAGTCATAAAATTCACATTTGCTGTACCAATCTTTTAAAACTTAGATTCAGAGGGAGTTTTTACTAGCTCACTAGCTTACAAGCTTAGTAGTTCACTAACTCACTACCTCATTAGTTTACTAGCTCACTAGCTCACTAGCTTAGTTATTCACTAACTCACTACATCATTACCTCACTAGTTTACTAGCTCACTAGCTTAGTTGTTCACTAACCCATTACCTCACTAGTTTACTATCTTACTAGCTTAGCTGTTCACTAACTTACTACTTACTAGTATATACTAGCTAACTGGCTCACCGCCTCACTAGCTTAGTTCCTCACGATAGCTCACTACCTCCTTAGCTTAGTTGTTCACTAACTCACTACCTATAGATAGATATATAGATAGATAGATAGATAGATAGATAGATAGATAGCTAGATAGATAGATAGATAGATAGATAGATAGATAGATAGATAGATAGATAGATAGATAGATAGATATATGGATAGATAGATAGATAGATAGATAGAAAAATAGATAGAAAGATAAATAGATAGATAGCTAGGTTTATTAGCTCTAAATGAATCTACATTACTAAAGAATATGCTGGAGAATCCAAAAAGCAAAAGTTTTTAACGAGAAAAAGTTTTAAAAACTTTTTGTTTGATTTTATACTTTGAATAATCTGGATTTTGTATTTAAGAGATTCCGGTAAAAATAGATTAACATAATTATCTTAATCTTTTGTACTTTAAAAACGAGAGATAGTATATGTGGAGAGCAGATTTGACTAAGCTTAATTTGAGTGTTTAATCACAAATCCTTTTTTCCGAAGAAAAGTTGATTGGGAAACAATGTGGGAAATATTAAGGATTGCTTTCTTACTGTCGGGTGTACCATGACTTACAAGGTCGCAAAGTCGTCCGAATAATTTTGTACAAAATGTTTGATTGTTACGCATATCATGAGGGAACTCACAATCACATCTTTAATCTTTTAAATTCGGGGGGAAATCGGAATAAATGTTGAGTGTATAGTGTACAATGCCTGTATGTTATTATTTCATCCGTCAATTGATAAAAAGTCTAAATTATGAAAATAACAAAGCTATCAAGACAATTTATTGCTTATAAGTATTAAACTGATGTTAAAATAATTGTTATTAAAACTATCTGAAATTGCTTTTCAACGTTTTACCTGTTCACACATAATGCCATTTTTCAGATCTGAATGAAAAGGGAGGAAACAAACCAATGAAAAGGGAGGAAACAAACCAATGAAAAGCGAGGAAACAAACCAATGAAAAGCGAGGAAACAAACCAATGAAAAGCGAGGAAACAAACCAATGCTAAAATCAAGATAATTCAAAAACTGTTTTCATTGAAAATCTAAAGGTAAGATTAATCATAATTTAACACTGAAACAATAAAGTATTTAATTAATTCAAAGCCATTTTTTTCACGTTAATATACAAATGATGGAATAAATAAAAAATAAGAAAACATATCAATTTACTTTTTGCTTCTAGAAAAAAACACAGACTCTTTTGAAATGAAAAGGAGATAAGAATGAGCAAAATAAAGAATTCATTAAAATCTTCTAAAAAGGTAAAAATAATTTTATTCTGAACTCCCTACCCCTCCCCCTGGAGCCACCCTTTAATTTACGTCATACCCCCCTGAACCACACCCCTTAAAGTACACCTTTCCAACTACCTGCCTTATTTTTACCCCCCCTCCCCCCACGTGTCTTTTTGACCCCTTTGCAAAATGTTTGATATTTGTTTTCTCATGAATATGATGCATATTTATCCAGTGATGCATTACTTTATAAACATTGCGTCACTCTCATTCATCACTTAAACATTATAAACACTTCTGCACTTGAACTATAAAAAGTTGAAAAATTGCACTAAATCTATAAACACTCCACATCTGGATGTATACATGCATTCAATATTTACACGGACATCTCGTCTGGAGAAATCCCCGAAAGTTGGAATTTTCGAAAAATCGATCATCAACGATCACCCAGCAACTTTCATAAAATACTTTTTAAGTTTTATCTATATTTACCCACAAAGAAAGAGACTACAGTGGTGAGTTTACGGAATTCAGACTTAAAGTTTTATATATAGTGGTTCTATTTTGTGGTAATGTTGATTTACTAAATAGCCAAATTAGTTTGTTTATATGTAAATTTCTAAAGCAGAAAACCAAAGTTTCAGGTCGTCGTTAAAGTTTCATTATATTTTTGTAAATTTTTATATCGTCATTATTTTTTTAGATATCGGAGTAAGTGGAAGAAAAACTAATCAACAAAGACGGGATGGAACACAAAGACGGGATGGAACACATAGACGTGATGGAACACAAAGACGTGATGGAACACAAAGATGTAAATAATATCAGATCCCCTAATCCTTGCCAGGTGTACTACAACCTCGGAGCTGAGTTGTCGGACGAGGATGAACCTGAAGAAGCTCCAGGTACCTCATTTGCACAGGAGGAACGGTTTCCGCCTGGAGAGGAACGGAAGAAAGAGGAGATATGGAACCGTGGCAGTGTTCCTCCAGATCTAGTGGCGTCTGCGGAACGGTTTCGAGTTATAAAAGAAGAACCCAGAAAGAATAGCTCTAGTTTATTTCAGGTTAAAGGGAACACAAAGAACAAATTCAAAGAAATTGAGTTTTTGCCACAAACTCAAATTTTTCAGCTCCATATCTTTACAGCCTTATGGTGCAAACCTTTACTATTTCAAAAAGAGACTCTTTAATCAAACAGAATTCAAACCTTGAAATGTCAAAGGTCTACGGATTGGAGTTGCAAAGATATAAGGATTAGAAAACCTATTTTGTGGCAAAAATTTGGTTCCTGTATAATATCATTAAAATTACGCAAGCTTTCTTTTGTCTTTGATTGAACCTTACTGACCAAATAAGGATTTCTAAGCTACCTACAAAGCACTATTTTTCTAGCTCTTGATTTAAAAGGGATTTTAGCAAAATATTTCTCATCATTATAAACCTTTTTTACCAGATCAAATAAAATAAGGTTCGTTCTTGAATTACAAGCCATTCGAAGAAAAAAAGAACACCAAGACGAAAGGAATTGAGTTTCTGTCACAAAATTAATTTTTCTAATTCCTATATCTTTGCAACAAAGTATCGTAGACCTATAATATTTCAAACTATAAATTATGTTAGGTAAGGTAGTCTAAGTCTGAAATATATAGACGAAGATATAAGGATTAGAACATTTGACTTTGTGACAAAAACTCACTTCCTTTATCGATATTTGATATTATAACATTATTAGAAAACTCACTTCCTTTATCGATATTTGATATTATAACATTATTAGAATAGTTCTGAGTCTAAATCTTTGATCTAAAAGATGTTGTTAAATTCAACTATTAATCGACATAATACAATCAAGACAGTTAAAAAATTGTTTAATTGCAAAGTTTGACGTATCTCCATTTATTTCAGGGTTCTCATGAAACCTATATTGGGCCTAGTACTGAGAAGAGTAAACCTCTCAGTGTAGACCAGAACCATGTTCAAGACACCTCCACGAACAGTTCTGGTATACCAGACTATAACCGATTTGAACTAGACCGGTACACAAACTTGGAGGACCTCCTGGACGGGGAACCGTGGGAGGAGGCCGACTTCGCCCCCGGGGGCAAGGTTGACCTCGTGGTGAGGATCCAGGAGGGGGTGCAGGGCAGGGAAGGGTTCTGGGGAAGGAGGGAGGGCGAGGGGTATAGAGGTACCAGAACTAGGATTGTACATCAGCTTGGAGCTAGAGATTGGTTGGAACAATGTGGGTCTAACCCATGTACAGCTTACTGTACAGTTATGTGATTATAAACACTGCATACAGCTATGTGATTATAATCACTAAATAGTTATGTGATTATAAACACTGTACAGTTATGTGATTATAAACACTGTACAGTTATGTGATTTTAAACACTGTATACAGTTATGTGATTATAAACACTATACAGTTATGTTATTATAAACACTGCACAGTTATGTGATTATAAACACTGTACAGTTATGTGATTTTAAACACTGTATACAGTTATGTGATTATAAACACTATACAGTTATTTTATTATAAACACTGCACAGTTATGTGATTATAAACACTGTACAGTTATGTTGTTATAAACACTGCACAGTTATGTGATTATAAACAATCTTATGCAAAGAAAATAATTATATATTTATGTGTGATTTTTTTTAAATGTGCCAAAACTGTACAGTTTGGGTGCCAAGGCATAAAGAGTGTACACTGTACAGCTTTAGTAGCGCCATGTACATCGATGATATTATACTGCACAGCTGTAATAATGAAATATCTGTCTGTATCCATGGAAAATTGTATCAATGTTTTCTCAAATATTTAGAATATGAATAAGAATTCAAATTATATATATCACCATTTATACATTTATTCAAAATATCCATATTTGCTTAAATAAACATCAGCGCTAAGTGTAGATTTCGCTAAACTTATACTCCCGCATATGCAAAAATAGAAATAATCCTGTAAAAATAATATTATGTTTAATGTTTAGTTTTCTCATGTAAAATGTATAAATATATTATTTTAATCAAAAATAATTGTGAAGATTTAGATATATGTCAATTTAAAATCTAATTCAAAGAAAATAAGTAATACATAATAATAACACAAATATTGATAAGATGATATGATTTAAAAATAACAATAATACAGCTTTTCGCTCATATCTATATATAAATTTGGCTTGTCTGTTTGTTTGTTTGTATCCAATAAACGTCAAAACGGCTAACCGATCGGGCCCAAACTTTGTGTGGGACCTCACGTTACCCAAGGGATGGATTATGAATGATCAAAATTCGAAAAAATTGTGGTTAAAAGTTTGAAAATGGGCGAACAAATATTAATATTATTCTCATATAATATGCCTCTGTGATTTTAAAAATCACTTAGGGAAAAAATAAAATCAAGAAAAAAACTAATTTTTTTAGCCTGTCACCCACAGGTTACCCGTGGGTTCCCTCAACAATTTCAGCCAATTTTGTCCAGCCGTTTGGCCAGCTATAGCTAACATATATATATTGAGCGAAGAGTTTTATTTTATAGAGATAGTAAATGTATTTTCCAGTGAGGTTATAGTGTACATTATAGAATGATGATGTACGCTAATCCTTTACTGCATATTTCATTATTATATGGAGATTCTGGCCTATAAACCTATACAGCTAATTGAGCACACAGGTAGAGAACGATCATCCCGGCCGTATTTTCAATAGCAATAATAAATCCAATAATGAAAATTAATAATAAGATTAATAATAATAACAATAAAAATAATAGTAAAAATGTCTAAAGTAATAATAATGATATTAATAATAGTAATAATGAATATTGTTATGGGTTGTATCCTCCTTTATGCTATTGTTAAAAATTTCAAAAACTTTATCAAAAGTTAAACTTACATAAAGTAGGAACCTTCAAGTTACAACACACATTAATCTCACTAGAAGGGAATGATGTACCGTCCTGTTTTGCCACCTGTTTGTATCTCCTTGCTCTAGTTGATTAAAAGTTGACCCGGTACTTCAAATGAACTTAAGTTTTCATTGAAAATGGTCCAAAGAAAGAACAAAGTAGAATATATAAGACATTGACTAATTATCTATGCTTAGAAAAGAAATTGGATTTTAAATTTAATTTTAGGATTTTATTCTTAAAAATGTTATAAAAATGTTATAAAAAACTGACAAATTTAGCACTTTTTACAATACAATTTTTTAAGTACACAGTTGGTTTCTAGATTCACTTAAATATAAATACATGATAGTGATAACTATTTTATGCAACAGTTTCCAATGGAAACGCTGTCGTCGATTTCCTGTTGCGATGAGACCGGAAATGGTTTTGAATTTCCTCGATTGATTTATCTCGTGTTTCCGGTACGAATATAAAAGTAAAGATGGCGCCTAGAAAACATACCGCGGCATAAAACCAGAAAGTTCCTGAATATCCAATGGACTGCTCCAGGTCTACAAAGGTTTTAGCAATAATGAAACCAGATACAAAGGCAAAGCAGATAATGATGGAGTTTGCGATGGATCGAACCTGAAAAGATTTTTAATCGTTAATCGTTATTCATTAAAAAAGGAGTTGAGTTTTTGCCACAAACTCTGATTTTCTAATCTCTATATCTTTGTAAACCCAATGTCGTAGACCTTAGATATTTCAAACTATTAATACTTAAAGATAAAATAAGCTAAGTTTGAAATATCAAAGGTTTGCACCATCAGGTTGCAAAGATATTGGGATCAGAAGATTTGAGTTTGTGGCAAAAACTCAATTCCTTTATTAGAAAAAGCAAGGATGATAGTTTTAAATATAGTCCAAAACAGCTTAAGTTTAAATTATAATTTGGTTTCTACAGAAAAGTATAACAATCAAACATCAAACATTTTTATCAATATTTTACCTACTGCAATATATAAATAGAGCTTTAATATGAAAATTTTTAATATGAAGTAAGTTTTATAGTAAAATGTCGTCTTGCAAATTGAAAAGAACTATTTTCTATTGAATCCATACCTTTGGTGGAAGAAGTTCCGCTGTAACAACCCAGATCAGTGTTCCATATCCAACATTCCCAAGGAACAGGAACCCTACTACGGAAACCAGGGGCAACCAACCCAGAGGAGGTAGATCAGGGGCATCCATGTTTCCACCAGGGGCGTCGAAAGGTTTCCCATCAGAGGCGTAGTTAGGTGAGTTTGTATAAAAATGGAAGTATGTTCCGAGACCCACGTGGCAAACAGACATCCCGAGTATTGAAGTGACGAGAAGGGTTTTCCGGTTCAATCTAGAGACTACAGCCAGGGAGACAAAACAGGATATCAGCAGAACTGATCCAACTAAATCAGGAATGTATTAATCAAGTTCAACCTGATAAAATGCTATCCTTCTTTCTTCTTTTTCATTTCTTACAATTCAGAAATCGAATTTAATAAAAAATTAAGATTAAACTTTTTTCATTTTTTAAGCATATTTATCTGTATATACCTATTATGATGTATCTGTATATACCTATAATACTAGCAAGGTTATGATGTATGGTGGAGCCTGCATCCTTGAAGATGATCCCGCAGTAGTACACTATCACGTTGAACCCGGACATCTGTAGGAAGAACATCATCATCAGGCACACCAAGAACGGTTTCAAAATCTAAAAATATTTTTTTGACCATTAATAAAATTTAAGAATGTTTAAAAACGACATTTTTACATTACAGATTCGTTATATGCAAAATGGTAGAATTTTTTCTTTTTTTAAATTATGAATTATGAAAATATTATCATTTGGAGGAAATAAAGCATTAATGAAACAAAAACATGTGATTCATCCGGTGTTTCTATTTTACAGTTCAAGTTCCACATAATATTGGATCATAGTTAACTCTAAATTGGGATTTTCGGGACAAACAAAAAAATTTAAAAAGACTAATCTTTTCAAAGAAATTGCAAAAAACTATAATCTAATATGATATAACACGCTTAATATAATCTGTTTTTTTTAATTAAAATTTTTTTGAATGTTTAAATTACAGATTTGATCAAAATCAAATGCAAGAATTTTTTTCTGAAGTAAAACAAATATTTGACATTTGTTGTACATCTCATATATTTTAAACTCTGACTATTTGAACTTGAAGAAATATTAGTTGCTAAGATATAAAGAATATGCGGCGAGTAATCTTTTCTATCCTGTGAAAAATATGAATATGATTAAATTGACTAAAATCAAGGGATTTCCGCGGAAATCATTTTTAAATCCTCAGAAACAGATTAACGAGCAAAATTCTGGTAAAAATAGTTGATTTTGGTTGATTTTCTTCTTTTTATGGTTATTAGGTTTTTAGGGCGCTTCGCGCTCAGCTTCTATTCAAATTGTGAACATTTTCTCTTCGTATACATTGTAAAAAAAAGAAATTCGCGGATTTTATTAAAAATATTCGAGGATTTTTTAAATTTAAGGAAAATGGGGACAAAATAACAAAATTTGGGTCCAATCAGCTTAACCGTTTTGACGTTTTGACGCTGTACAAACAGACATACAGACAAACAAAGTATATATATAGATAGCTTTTTTACCTCTGATTCAAGTAGCATCGTGGTTGAAATACGTTCACGTTTTCTGATTGCAATTTCTCTTTTTATTTGGTCGATTTCCCTGAAAAAAAATCCAGTTCAATATCTAATTTTTAAAGTGTCTGTTGTCTAAAATTAAACTTTTGAAGGATGGTGTCTAATAACCTATTTCTAGTGGGTTATTTAAAGTGTTTTATGTCTACAATATAGATTCTAGTGTCAAGTGTCTTGTGTTTTGTTTCTAGTTTCTATTGTCTAGTATCATGCTTCTAATGTATGTCTACTGTCTAATATTTGTCTAGTGTCCAGTATCCGGTGTCTAGGGTCTTGTGTCTAGTGTCAATTGTTTATTGTCTGGTGTCAATTGTTTATTGTCTGGTGTCAATTGTTTATTGTCTGGTGTCAATTGTCCATTGTCCAGTGCCTATTATTGAACGTCTAGTGTTTATTGTCTAGTATCAATAATCTTTTGCCTAGTGTCATAAGTCTATAGTCAATAGTATATTTTCTATTGTCAATTGTCTAGTGTCAATTTTCTATTGTCTGTTGTCTAGTGTCTAGTGTCTAGTGTCTATTGTCTAGTGTCTAGTGTCTAGTGTCTAGTGTCTAGTGTCTAGTGTCTAGTGTTTAGCGTCTAGCGTCTATTGTCTGGTGTCCAGTGTCTAGTGTCTAGTGTCTAGTGTCTAGTGTCTAGTGTCTAGTGTCTAGTGTCTAGTTTTTCTAGTGTCTAGTGTCTAGTGTCCAGTGTCTAGTGTCTATTGTCTAGTGTCTGGTGTTTAGTGTCTAGTGTCTAGTGTCTAGTGTTTAGCGTCTAGTATCTATTGTCTGGTGTCTAGTGTCTATTGTCTGGTGTCCAGTGTCTAGTGTCTAGTGTCTAGTGTCTAGTGTCTAGTGTCTAGTGTCTAGTGTCTAGTGTCTAGTGTCTAGTGTCTAGTGTCTGGTGTCTAGTGCCTAATGTATAGTGTCTAGTGTCTAGTGTCTAGTGTCTATCTACCTGTCTAAACTCTCTGGATTTCTACCTCTCAACCATTTCAAGGCGACCTCTCCCTCCCATTCCCGTCCTTTTAGGATCAACCAGCGAGGGGATTCAGGGACACAGCTTGACAGATATATATATATATATATATATATATGTATGTATCAGTCAATCAATGTAAGGAATTGAGTCTTCGCCATAAACTTAAATTTTCAACTCCTCATATTTTTTGCTACCGGATGGTGTATATCTTTTCTATTTCAGGCTGATCTAACATAATTCATAGTTTGAAATATCTATGGTCTGCGACTTTGGGTTGAAAAGATATTTAGATTAGAAAATATGAGTTTGTGACAAAGACTCAATTCCTTTATTAATCGCTAAATATACTTTAAAATTTGTCAGAAATCTTTTTCATCATTCTCATTTATAATAAGGAACTTTAAAGAATAATTCCAATTAATCTCGCCACATAGTAAAAATAGTAAAGACTTACCACATAGCAATAAAGACTCACCACATAGCAATAAAGACTCACCACAAAGCAATAAAGACTCACCATATAGCAATAAAGACTCGCCACATGGAAAAAAAGACTCACCACATAGCAATAAAGACTCACCACAAAGTAATAAAAACTCACCATATAGCAATAAAGACTCACCACATGGAAAAAAAGACTCACCACAAAGCAATAAAGACTCACCATATAGCAATAAAGACTCACCACATAGCAATAAAGACTTACCACAAAGCAATAAAGACTCACCACATAGCAATAAAGACTCACCACATAGCAATAAAGAACGGAAGAACAAGAACAAGATGTGCTGCTGCCAGCTGCCACCAAGTTAGTACATAACCAAGACTGAAAGTCATCAGTACACCAATACTTCCCTAAAAAATGGCAGGATGAGACTGTTTTGACGACCTAAAACTCGTTAAATTTAGTAATCCATAATTCAGATGGGTAATTTTGTTATTGTTTCATTCGTCCAACGTTCACGAAAACTTCGTTCGTTTTCTAAAATTTTGTCTGTTGCCTGTGTTTAAAGGGACTGTAAAGGAAAAATGAAATGGGGTATAGGCTGCTAAAAGCTAATCACTTTAGCTCTCGATCGCGACCCATGAAAGTTATATCTGATGTTCCTGTCTCGAGAAACTGATTTACAACTTTGTCAAATTTATACGAAAATTAAGATATATACAATTTTGTATAAAAGTAGTGGGTTTAAAAAGATCAAATTCAGCAAATATGCAACCAATCTGAACACGATGATATCCCAGAGAAAGCTAATTGTAACCTAGGTTTACTCCAATTCTAATTTTATATTTGTTATTTCTATTCTTTATAGATTTAATTCATAATATTATTTATACGTCAATATTACTTGACCAGAAATTCCACCAATGGTAGTGCAGTAAAGTGGTCACGTGATACAGGCGGAGACACCGTGACCAGTATACTGCTCTGCCATTGGTGATAGTTCTGGTCACGTGATTTAAGTTTAAGATTTTCTAAATTTTACATATATGAACTTTCGTATAATTTTAACACAGTTTTATATCAATTTCTCGAGACAGGAACATCAGATGAAACTTTCATGGGTCGCGATCTAGAGCTAAAGTGATTAGCTTTCAGCCAATACCCCATTTCATTTTTCCTTTACAGTCCCTTTAATAATATTAACTTACTCCACTGGACCACAAACGATACTGATTATTTTTTTTCTCTCAAGTACTCTTTACGAAACAATTTTGGGGATATTTTTGTTTAAATTGGTGCATTTTCAAAAATGATTGGACCAGCTTGGGGTCATGTGAGAAACAAAAGTTTGAGCCAGATGAGTTGATCCGTTATGACGTTAATCATGGATAAAATCAATAAAATAGAAAAAGACAGACATATCATTTAATATTATTAAACAATACCATTCTAACCTTTGATATTATTTAACAACCACGATTTAGCCTTTGATATTACTTAACAACAACGTTTTTTGACGTTATTTGACAACTACAATTTAGCCCCTGTTATTTGACAACTACAATTTAGCCCCTGTTATTTGACAACCACAGTTTAGCCCCTGTTATTTGAAAACTACAGTTTAGCCCCTGTTATTTGAGAACTACAATTTAGCCCCTGTTATTTGACAACTACAGTTTAGCCCCTGTTATTTGACAACCACAGTTTAGCCCCTGTTATTTGACAACTACAGTTTAGCCCCTGTTATTTGACAACTACAGTTTAACCCCTTGTTATTTATATCTTTATATTGTTTGTACATTTATAGAGAAGATCCAAAAGTTGAATAATTGAATAAAATACCGCCTAAAGAAAGTTTAAATCTAAAAGTAAGGAAAATATATTTAGCAAAGTTTTAGTTTTGCAACAAATATTTGCACAAAACTTGAATATTTGCAATTTACAGATTATCCAGATTTTCTGCCTAACCCTTCAATAACCTTATATTTTCAAGAGAGAATAATACAAAAACTTTGTTTGTAAAGAACAAGGAAGCTATTTATTCTACAGAATTATTCACAGTTTATGAAATAGAAAAAAAAGAATAAAATAAAAATAAAGTTGTCACGGTTCAGGACAATAGGAGGGAAGAAAATAATGCAGTTGCACAGTGAGCCCTCTGAGGGGGGAAAATACGGTTCCACAGTGAGATAATTAGACATATCACACTTTGGATCCATTTAGGGGATAATAAAATTGTCTGATAGTGAGGCGAGGGAGGGGGATAATAAAATTGTCTGATAGTGAGGCGAGGGAGGGGGATAACAAAAGTTGAAAACAAATCCATACGATGAGTCCCTTAGAAAGGAGATGATATGGATCTTAAATCACAAAGGGAGAAGGATAGTTGAAAACAATGGATAATAGCGTGTCCATTCAAGGGAATAATACAAATTTACAGAGATTCATCTACATTCCATGTAAATTGTAAAAATTGTAAATTGTAAAAAGATTCATAGCGCGGCTATAGTACAATTTCTGAAAGAGCCTATAGGAGGTGAATGATAAGGCTGCACATTAAGTTTTAAGAAGTTAAATAAAAAAAGTTATTTTTTAACCTGAAACTGAACAAAACACCCCAGAATTCCTCTCATATCAGTAGTTGCTATCTCCACAATATAAACTGATACTGTGGCTAGAACAAGACCCAGTCCTACTCCATTCAGGAACCTAAATCAATGTGTAAGATTAAAGGGACTGAATGCGTAATTTGAAGTGACCCTTCATGCAAAGATGACAATAGCAGATCCAAAACAAAATCCTTGAAACCCTAATCTGATCAAATATGTGGAAGATATCGTCGTTTTTCTGCCTCTCTAAGAGTTTAATTCTGATAATTTCTCCATTGTTTCTTATAAACAAGAAAAGTTATTTTCGCACAGAATCCGCAAATATAAAAATAAAAAGTTTTTAAAAAAAACATGGATATCCTCTTCGTACTTTATCAGACAAGGCTGTTAAGGGTAACTTTGTGAATCAGGCATTGCCATCTTTGCATGGAACTCGAGGGTTCAATACAAATAAAAGTCCTAAAGAATAAAGTCAAAGATGGCCGCTTAAAATCAGAAATTTTATAACAAAAGATAGAGGAATTTATTTTAAACAAAGAGTAATCAATATTTATCTTGTGAATTATGAGAGGTTTAAATGCGAAAAACCTAGCTGTATATCGTGTAAATAAATTTTATATAAAAAACTGAAATAACTAAAACTTTATTAGCTTATTTCTGTTTCTGTATATACCATCATTAACACCCTGTATTTTAATTTATCTCTACATAAAAATCCCTCTGATCTCACCCTGCCACAGATCACCTGACAATCTCCTTCATTCCAATCAACTCCTTACCTATCCAAAACATATCTTGATATGTGTAACCAATTATATTCAGTATCGTTAATTTACTTCGGGCCAACCACTCAAAACAACCAACCCTGGTTAGGCGGATCCAAACTGCTAAGTAAATTGTGATTGCTTATTTGTAATATCTCATGCTTACAACTTCATACTTGCCACTAAATCCAATTTGTTTATCCTTAAATTTTAGCAACATGATGTCGTAAATCTTAGATATTTCAAACTATGCAATAAGGATTAGAAAATCAGAGTTTGTGATGAGCTTTAGAACTTTTAGATGGATAATAAGATTTTAAAAAAATGAGTGTAAATTCTTTACATTTTTGCAGATATCTTGAATTTTGATTTGATCAAATTTAGATAAACTATAAAGAAGCCTCACAGTGATCCATAGGTTGCAAGCTTTAACGCAAAAATCGATGAGAATTTTGCCAATTAATTTTTTAAAACTTTAGCAGAAAAAAGTACTGTATAGTTTAAAATGTACATTGTTCGTGTTTAAAGGTAATACAAAAGTGTAAGTTAGTTTTTGAGGTAAAAATAAATATCAAGGTGTTGCTACACAATAAAGTCGCCTCAATGTTGACAATTCTAAAAAATTAAAACCAAACAAACTTTTTATTTTCTTTATTTAATATTTGCGCTCATATACTAGGAGAATTACTTTTTCTTCGAATAAAGGATGAAAAATTCTGCAATATATATATTTCATCCATCATCTTTCATCTGCATAGTTGTATATTTATTATTTATTATGTAAATATATTGGAAACCCAGTTTGTTTACATTATTTATTGGATACATTCAATATATTCATAATGTTACCAATAATGTTAAATCTAGTCTCGTATTTAGACTTTTCTAATAAACATATTATCTAGCTGACTTTTAACTATTTACGGAATATTGGAAGATTTTTTAGATAACTGTCAGAAACAACTAATTTTTGAAAAGTCATCTTAAAAAATGTACAAAAAGTAGAAGATTATTTTTAAATCTAAGGTTTCTTACTTCCCCATTCGAAAAAGCTATTTTGCAATTTAAACTTAAAGAAGGTCTAAATATGATAAGAAAACAAAAACAAAATAAAAAGAAACGAATAAACAAAATCTTGAGACACAAATTTAGTTCGTGATTTATCGCCAGCTTTTATAATCTAATAGGTTCCTCTTTCCAGGATATGTTCTTTTCAATATTTAGGTATTGGGCATCTTTCATTTTGCATACAGTTGTATTATGCTTTTTTTAAAAAAAGGCGATTATTTACAGAAAGCGGTGTAGTGATCCTTATTCCAGAAACAATGGTTTGAAAAAAGTATTAAAAATGCACAAAAAAAACAAAATAAAATATTACTTGTGTTTATCAGACAATTTTTTATCTTCTTAAATGCTCGCTTTTAATGACAAAAGTAATGAATACAATTATTTTTACAGTGATGTATGTAGATTTTTACAGTTTACTGAAGTATGTAAAGTTTTTTACAATGTTCTGCGAATGTAGATTTTTTTACAGTGTACTGCCGTATGTAGATTGTTTACAGTGTACTGCCATATACAGATTGTTTACAGTGTATTGACGTGTGTAGATTGTTTACAGTGTACTACCGTATGTAGATTGTTTACAGTGTTCTGTCGTATGTATATTGTTTACAGTGTACTGCCGTATGAAGCTTGTTTACATGATACTGCCATATGTAGATTGTTTACAGTGTATTAACGTGTGTAGATTGCTTACAGTGTATTGCCGTGTGTAGATTGTTTACAGTGTACTGC
>NW_019397595.1:45530-54296 GCF_000591075.1 Eurytemora carolleeae | reverse complement strand
TTATTTAAGTTCAGAGGATTTTTTAACCCTCTTTGAAAGTAAGCTTTTAATTTAACGCCAAATGTTTGTCAATATGAAATTGTTAAATTTGAGATTTCGTAAATAAACGATTTTAACTCGAACTCGACTGCTGTTTCTATTGTATTAATATATGCTTTATGAGAGATTACACCAAGATTCCTAATGAGAGGATACGGAGCGTAGGTCATACATTTTCTATTATAATTTAGTTTACCCCATCAGTAAAATAATCATTCCAGCATTATTAGTGCTGTAAAACGGCCGGACTTGTGGACCGAAAAAATACTTAAGAAATAAAAGCGTTTTGCATGAAACTACTATAATGGTTTTCATTATTTAACTTGAAGAGAGGTTATAATGATATAAGACATACTTAGTTTCAAATCGAGTACTAGGAGTACTAGACTAATTGTATGCTGAGAAAGTTGTTGTCACCTGTACCTAAGTTTAGTAATGAAAGTCGTGCCGGTACAAAGTTTTTGTGTCAAATGTCATGACGGTACAAAATAAATCTCAGAAGTTGTGTACAGTACGCGGCCGACCGAATGCTTAGTGGAGGGTGTTTTATCCTTTTGATTGTGATGAAAAAATGTTCATCGCATTCACATTTTTATTCCAAATAAATTAGAATAATGGTTAAAAATTAGACAAAAATTATTCAGAATATCGATATGATGATAATTATAATGATAATTGACTAAAAGCAGGCATGGTGAAATAGTTGTACCCAAAGTATATTAAAAGACCGGGCATAAAGTTTTTGTGTGGCCCTTAATTTTGTGAAATTTCTTACATGCATTTTTATAATTTGCATTTTTTCAGACCCTAACGAAATTTCATAATACGGTAAAATTCAAACTCAACAAAGCTAAAATATCAAACTTTAAACTTTTTCAACTCCTTTAACTTTCGTACTTGTCTTAGGCTCACGTTTTTCTCTAATTGATATCAATATTTTTACAAAGCCTAGTTTACATTTAGTGTAAAATATTGAGGATAGAGGCTGTATTTCAACTGTTTTATTAAAGTTTAATTGTTCAATATTAAACTAGAATTTAATTCCTAGAAATGGTTTAATTTACACAACAGAACAGCAATCTTAAACTTTGTCTAATGTTTGCTTACATGTTTACATGTTTTAGATTTTTCTTATAAAAACATCTGTTTATTTTGTTGGCAGGGATAACCCTGATTTGATTATACTCAAATGGCGATGGAAGACTGAGTTTTTTTGATGATTCAATCTAAAGCTAACAATTATACCTTTCAAACAAGCTTTATGCCAATAAAACTCTTCAGTAAATAAAGAAATTAAACGAATGATAGTTTAATATATATATATATGTAATCCATTTCCATCATAGGTGATTCTATTCAAATGTATTATTCAATCAAAAAAACAGATAAAACAGATAAACATCCTCATACACAATGTTTCATGGACCAATTGTCATTGACCAATCTTTAGTGTTGTCTGTTCTATATATATTGAAAAAAAGTATAATTGGATACACAAGCTAAAGAATGAATTTTCCAACGTTATTCTCTGAATTCGAATATTTCAAAGATTTGATATAAAGATTTAATATCCTGTCTTCAGAATTCGATATACAGATAAAGACAGCTTTTTGTGATTCCCCTTTACAATTTTACATACTTTTCTAAAAATATTTCTGATGTCTTCAGAAGCTAAGGATTTTTATTATAAACTTTGTTAGTCAAGGACCCTTTAGAAACACACTTTCCCTTTCTTATATGGTAATGATATATGTTATAAAGCAGTGTACGCTGTACATGATATATGTTATAAAGCAGTGTACGCTGTACATGAGTAAAAACAGATTTATAACAATGCAGTTATGGGCCTAACTTCCTTTTAGAGAAAGAAATCATTAAATGATTTAGTCAAAGAGAATAGAATATATATATGAGGGGAATTTAGAGAATCTCTCGGTATGAATTTTTTCAGTCCCTTTCAGCCTGAAAGGGAGTTCAAAGTTTACAAATCATGTAAATGTTCACAAATTATATGCAGTAGAGTACATTAATACAGTATGTTCCCTAGACAATCCATTTCAATTTTGAATTTTTTAAAACTATTAAATAAACTTTATAATGAATTAGGGGAATAAATAACATCATTTGATTTATAGTTATAACGGAAAATCATCGTTTGTAAAGTGAAAGGCATAGAGTCTGTGTGAAATGATCATTGGTCAGTTATGAAGCCAGCCTATTTCATAATTTTGTTTTCTTTAATATTAATTTTAGATTTTCTATAAAATGATATTCCAGGGCCCAAAAGGTTTTATAGTGCAAATATGTAAAGTACACCTGCAGTATGGAAACAGTACAACAAAATGGCCGTTATACACTTTTTTCTAGTAAATTTTCCTCTTTGGATTTAGCTTAACTGCGTTTTACAATCAGAAATCTTTACGATGGTTCATCTTAATTCTTGCTTTTGTTTAATGGCTCTCCACAAATCTAGTTTTCTTCTTTAATTTTTAACCTTTAGTAACACTTTCGTTGGTTCCTTCCTCTCTAATCTTCTTCAATTTGTGTCTATTGTTTACATTTTTGTATGTGTGTAAAGTTTTTCAACTTTTAAATTAAAAACTTTTCATATTTTCAAACAATTTAAATGAACAAATATCTGAAAGGTACTGTGGTTGTAATGTTAAGGGACTTTTAATGATTTAAATATTGGTTCTCTTTAAAGCTTTTTACAATCAAGAATTAATTGGAATCAATGCTTTTAATCTTAAAAACTGATTATTTTCATTTGTAGTTTCTCTATCAAAATGATTGAGGATTTCGGCTGAAGAACGGATGGAGGAAATTTTCAAGCTGAAAAAACGACGATATCTTCCATAGAAAAAAAAATAAAAAAGTATTGATGTGAATAGTACATGTGCCTCTACAAATGGAGATTCTCTTGAAGATTTCAGCTCTTTTTAAGATTTCTGGTGGCCTTGTTCTCTTTTTATTTTCCATTTTTATATCTGTTGTATTTGATTTTAATTCTTCATAAAGTTTTATTATACCAGCATTCCATATATTCTGCATGCATGAATACAAACTAGGGTTTCCACCGAACGAAAACGTTCGCGAAAAAAATTCAAAAACAATACGAAATTTCACAAAAAAAATGTGTAGAATTCTATGCTCTTAAAGAGCTCATCATTAGAAGTTTATTATGTAATAATTAATAATTTCTCTTAATAAATTTCTCTTATTGATCAGAAATTCGCTAAAATTCCGTTTTTTTCGCGAAATTTTTACTTGTTTTCACGAAAGTTTGCATTTTTTCGCGAAACAGAATAAACACAGATTTCGTTGGAAACCCTAATACAAATAAACACCATTAAACACACACTTATACATTTACACAAACACCCTTGCATAACTATTTATAACAATATATGATTTTGTAGAGGATGGGTTTTCTCTGTAAATCAAAACTAGTAATCCTCGAAATAATGATATAAAATACATGAGAAAAACGATGAACCTAAGAAAATCCAGTAGTTCTCCAACTTGCATCTGAATAACATGTTCTCCTGCATAGTAGTTTATTACCTACAAATTTATTGCTAATAAACTAAATCATAGACTTGTTCTTACTTTCTAAACTATACACAATACATTAGTAGATTTGTTGAATAATAGTTTTATTAGTTTTAATATATCTTTCAAAGGCACAGAGCCAAACAAATTAACAGAATTATCTTGCTTGTATTATCTAAGACCTACGACCACTGGTTGCAAAGATTTGATGATCGGAAAATTTACTCAAAAATTGTAAAACTATTTCCTTTAAATCCTTTTTAATTGAGAGGGCGACATGAAGCGTCCCGGCCTTTTGAGCCTCTGACTGCATCCTAGGCTTTTGTCTCAGAATGAGAAAAAATACCCCCCCCCCTCACGCCCCTGCCTCTCCACCAGTGTGCCGGGATTTTATGTTCTTGGGTTAGTCCCACAGCCTCAGGACTTTCCATGTGCTGTTGTCAAAGTCCCAGAGATTCTAGGATTGTTCCAGGCTTTTGGGTCTCTGAGATTGAGAAAAAAACCTCATGGTGTCCGTGTCGAAAGTCTGCATTTTTTGGGACAGTCCCAAAAGCCAGGGACAGCCCCAGGTTCTCTGTGAAATGATGGTAAAAAATGCTCCAATCAGTTAAATTTCAACTGAATGTTTGGTTAGACGCATCTTTTTTTTCAAAATACATATAAATCATCTAAATAGTATTCTAATATTCTGAACTGAAGATAAATTGAAAAATGTTATGCTTTTTTATAAATATATTTATTTAATATTATACTGGATTATTCAGGTTTTTAGATGTGCTGCATAATTTACTTCTCACTGAGTTCATCAATACAAAATAAACCCTTCATACAACATTATTCTATTTTAATTATATTTTTTAAAAGGTTTTAACTCTCGCCGTTAGAAGAACTGTGCTTGTAAATTAATTTCGATATATTTTTATGTCCTCATCAGTCTTACAGAAAATGACCAAAATTATTACAAAGTTAAATGAAAAAATATAATAATAAAAAGGCAGTATATAGGAAAGGTAAAGAAAACATGGGGAAAACAGATTTCTGGAAAAATAATATTATTTTGTCTTCTAACTCAAAAATACCGTAATGGTAAAACAAATTTAAAATGACTTTCAAAATATGAGAAAACAAAAATTCAAAACTTTATTTAAATTTAAATCAAAATGGAGATTACATCTAAAAATGTTCTATATTATGAATATCTATATTATTATATCTATGAATATGACATTTAATAAAGTTCGTGCAGCTAATTTTGCAGTTTTGTTTTTCTACAAATTATGATAAATAATAAAAATGTTATTCTTTTAACCAAGAATATTAAACATGCAACATTTTTAATAGTTTCAGGACTAATTCTTGGATACTTTTAATAGTTTCAGGATCATATCTTGGATACTTTTAATAGTTTCATGGTCAATTCTTGGATACTTTAAATAGTTTCATGGTCAATTCTTGGATACTTTAAATAGTTTCAGGATCATTTCTTGGATATTTTTAATAGTTTCAGGATCATTTCTTGGATACTTTTCATAGTTTCAGGATCATTTCTTGGATACTTTCATAGTTTCAGGATCAATTCTTTGATACTTTTAATAGTTTCAGGATCATTTCTTTGATACTTTTCATAGTTTCATGATCAATTCTTGGATACTTTTAATAGTTTCAGGATCTTATCTTGGATACTTTTAATAGTTTCAGGATCATATCTTGGATACTTTTAAGAGTTTCATGGTCAATTCTTGGATACTTTAAATAGTTTCATGGTCAATTCTTGGATACTTTAAATAGTTTCAGGATCATTTCTTGGATATTTTTAATAGTTTCAGGATCATTTCTTGGATACTTTTCATAGTTTCAGGATCATTTCTTGGATACTTTTCATAGTTTCAGGATCAATTCTTTGATACTTTTAATAGTTTCAGGATCATTTCTTTGATACTTTTCAAAGTTTCATAATCAATTCTTGGATACTTTTAATAGTTTCAGGATCATTTCTTGGATACTTTTAATAGTTTCAGGATCATTTCTTGGATACTTTAAATAGTTTCGGGGTTATTTCTTGGATATTTTATCTAGTGTCAGGATCATTTCTTTGATACTTTTAATAGTTTCAGGATCATATCTTGGATACTTTTAATAGTTTCAGGATCATTTCTTGGATATTTTATCTAGTGTCAGGACGGATCACTGGATATTCTTATTATTTCAGGACGGCTCCCTGGGTATTTTTGTTTTTTTTCAAAACGAATTCTTAAATTTTTTTTCAGGAAAGATCCTTGGATATTTTGATTAGTTTTAGGACAGATCCTTGGATATTTTGATTAGTTTTAGGACAGATCCTTGGATATTTTTTACTAGTTTTAAAACGGATTCTTGGATATTTTCATTAGTTTCAGATATCTTTATTCGTGTGAGGACGAATCCTAGAATACTTTTATATTTTGTATTTTGGATAAAATAGTAAAATTTTTAAATGTATAACATCGTTGAATTTTATTTTTCAAAAATATCTAAAATTGTTTATTAAAGTACACATAATTATAATATCACATATCAAATATCCAAAATTCTCATCTAGTAAAATATTTATCTTTAATAACTTAGAAGATTTATCTTCATTACTTAGAAGATTAAATTTCAGGATAAATCCTAGTTTATATTTTATACCCATACCTGAGTATTCTGTACTCATAGTGCACTACTGTACAGTATCATGTACTCATGGTGCACTACTGTACAGTATTTTGTATCAATGGTACACTACTGTACAGTATCATGTACTCATAGTGCACTACTGTACAGTATAATGTACTCATGGTGCACTTCCGTACAGTATCCTGTATTCATGGTGCACTATTGTACAGTTTTATGTACTCATGGTATACTACTGCACAGTATCCTAGATTCATGGTACACTACTGTACAGTATCATGTACTCATAGTGCACTACTGTACAGTATCATGTACTCATGATGCACTTCTGTACAGTATCCTGTATTCATGGTGCACAACTGTACAGTATCCTGTATTCATGGTGCACTACTGTACAGTATCATGTACTCATGGTATACTACTGTACAGTATCCTATATTCAAGGTATACTACTTTACAGTAGCTTGTACTCATGGTATAATACTGTATAGTATCCTGAATTCATAGTATACTACAGTACAGTATCCTGTATTCATGGTATACTACTGTACAGTATCCTGTATTCATGGTATACAAACTGTACAGTATCCTGTATTCATGGTATACAACTGTACAGTATCCTATATTCAAGGTATACTACTGTACAGTATCATGTACTCATGGTATACTACTGTTCAATATCCTCTATTCATGGGTTTCTACTGTAAAGGGTCATGTACTCATGGCTTATTACTGTACAGATATCATGTACTCAAGGTATACTATAATGTACAGTATCATGTACTCATGGTATACTACTGTACAGTATCCTGTATTCATGGTATACTACTGTACAGTATCCTGTACTCATGTTATATAACTGTACAGTATCTTGAATTCATTGTATACTACTGCACAGTATCTTGTACTCATGGCATACTAATGTACAATATCCTCTACTCATTGGTTTCTACTGTAAAGTGTCATGTACTCATGGCATACTACTGTACAGATATCATGTACTCATGGTATACTATAATGTACAGTATCATGTACTCATGGTATACTACTGTACAGTATTCTGTACTCATGGTATACCACTTTACAGTATCCTGTCCTTATGGTATATAACTGTACAGTATCTTCTATTCATGGTATACTACTGCACAGTATCTTCTATTCATGGTATACTACTGTACAGTATCTTGTACTCATGGTATACTACTGTACAGTAGCTTGTACTCATGGTATACCACTTTACAGTATCCTGTCCTTATGGTATATAACTGTACAGTATCTTCTATTCATGGTATACTACTGCACAGTATCTTGTACTCATGGCATACTACTGTACAGTATCCTGTCCTTATGGTATTTAACTGTACAGTATCTTCTATTCATGGTATACTACTGCACAGTATCCTATTGTAGAATCTAGTATGAGACTAGTATATAAACACTACAGCCTCAGATCGATCCTCTAGTCTTCTAGTCTCAGTGTTGACAGAACCTCTAAACCTCTAGTATATCCTAGTATCCGTACTCTTATCCCCTACATGCCATTTATTCAAGGAAATAACACCAGGAACCCCCCATATCATTGTTTACATATGAAGTGTTTTGCAGTTGCTAAGAGGAATATAAACCAAATTCAATGAGGAGCAGTTCCTCCCGGAGTTCGCAGTTCACTTTTGATGTCAACAAAGATATTGAGGGTTCCTGTTGTATATAAGATATTGAGGGTTCCTGTTTTATATTACTTTCTTCATTTCGAACAAATTTTTGACTTTGTTGCCTCATGCCTTATCTTTGTCAATACTTGTTTGTCTATGTGTCAAAATAATAAATGTAAAGTTTGCCAATGGAATTGGCAATACATAAATGAAAATTTTGCCACAATACATAAATGTTAAGTTTGCCACAATACATAAATGTAAAGTTTGCCAACGGAATTGGCAATACATAAATGTTAAGTTTGACAATGGAATTGGCAATATATAAATGTAAAGTTAGACAATGGAGTTGGTAATACATAAATGTAAAGTTTGCTATTGGAATTGGCAATACATACAGGATTTCTGTCTGAAAGCGTTCAAAACTTCTAAAGAAACCAATTCATATAATGCCCTTTCACAGGATAAAAATATTCCCGGAATTATGGAATATTTAAATCGAAAAAGTCGTCAAACAATCTAAATGCTGATGATACGGAAGAAAATTCATGACGGGTTTTAACACGGAATAAAAGTTAACAATGTTCAGGAGAAAATAAAAAAATTGAGTGAAGAAAAGTTTTAGAAAAAAGAATAAAATCTTTCCAGAAGTTTAAAGTCTCATGATCCCCTCCCCACCTCTATAAAATCATTCCATTTTTTTTATTTTAAAAACTTTTTACTTTTCATAAAAATCCACAACTTTATACTTGTGCCTTGTGGTCTAAAGGCGTGATCCAATTATTGAACATTTCTGTATTTAATTGTTGTAAGACCTCTATTTACTATAATATCCCCGCAAATACTTTTCTAACCCCCCCCCCCCTTCTCC
>NW_019397595.1:0-45241 GCF_000591075.1 Eurytemora carolleeae | reverse complement strand
CCCCACCCTTACAGACAATGCTTTCATCTTCTCGTTCCGAGTCATTATGCAGAACCATTACTTTTAGTTTTATCATTGCCTTCTGTAATACAGAATGTATTATTTATCTGTTCAAATACTAATTATGCATTGTGCAATGTGCAATGTGCAATGTGCAATGTGCAATGTGCAATGTGCATATACTAACTATGCATTGTGCAATGTGCAATGTGCATTATTCAATGCATTGTTGTAATCCAATTTGTAAAGACCAGATTTTTAAAAACTTATAGAGCTCTAACTTTTCATGGGGTCAATAGTTTATTCTAACAAAAAGTGCCAATAAAAAATCAAGTGAATTTTTAAGTTTGTCGAAAAAAGAATGAAGGTTAAGTACAAGTAACGAAGGGAAAAGGACTAAAATTTAGGAGGGTTGGTATATTTTAAATTATACTTAATAAATTTGGTTCATTTAAACTTACAGGATACTAATCCTAATTATTCTATATCTGTAGAAAATACATTATTTAATTTTTTTTTTAAATATTTTCATTTCTTTTATCTAGTAACCCTATATCTCGGTTGTGCCATGTTTGATTGAAAAAGAATAAATTAAAAAAAGGGAAATCTAAAATTTTTTAGATTTCATTCATTACCGTTCTAACCATTCTGATGCACCCTACCCTAGATGCACTTGAAAAAAAATTTCTTGGCTTAGCCTATTCTCAATTTTAGGTTTGGGAAAGATCAGAAGTTTGAGCATTCTAGTGCTTCTCAGTCGGAACGAGGTTAAAGTTTTTTTTTTAGAATCTTACTAAACCCAATTGCGTTCTGCTTAGTTACAATAAACCAAACAAATATACAGGGTGAGTCAAAGAAAAGTGTGGTTAGCTGCGCCTGGTGCAAAATTGTATCTTTTTTGTGCAATTTGTGTTTTTTCAATATTTTTTTAACATCTTTTATTTTTTTTTGTATTCCAATGTCTCAAAAAAAATCTGCGAGCTTTTTTATCTCAAAATCAAAAGTTCAGAAAAGCAAACATTGTATGTAAATTATTTCTATCAAAATCTAAAATTTTATAAAGATTGAATCACAGAATCACAGAAAATTCGCAAAATTGTAAACAGAAAATTCTCAATCTCAGTTCTGGTCTAATTTTTAAGGAAAAGTTTTTTAATCCTCTAGTTCCTTTCTTCTTAGTTTATTCTTAAGTTTTAAATATACGCTGTTCAGTTGGAACCTGAAGAGCCATTGAAAAACAACTTTTCCTTTAAAATTAGACCAGAACTGAAAACAAACTACAGGGCACATATATCTAGACTGGTAGGAAAAGTAGCATACATGTTAACGACTGGGTCGATTTTAGGTGTCGAAGCGCCATGGACCTGAGACTAACTAAGTTTCTATGCTTTAGCTTAATAGGAGTAATCGACAAAATGTTCTCAGACATTGATATCTAATTCATACTTTATCAGACAAAGCTTTTATGGGTCCGGTTGTTAATCGGACACTGCCATCTTTGTATAGAGGGTCACTTGAAATTAGCATATAGTTTATTTAACTCTTAATTTACAAATTCGAATTTTTGGAAAAGTAATGCATATATTTTCGTTCTGTTCACGGGCAGCCGTAGTACATTTGAATTTCCGAGCTGGGTCAACTTTTCCGGTCCCAGTTTGTATTGTATCGCCCGGACATAAGGTAAATGAAGCAGACACTCAATAGGACTAGCTGGTGCAACAAGGTTGACGCGGTGAGACTTTAGGTTGAATTTACTTTTACTGAAGGGGCAGAGGTGCGTGTGTTGTATCCGTGGTAAGTATGAAAAGTTTTAAATAATTAAGCAAATTCTTATTTTTTTAATATTGACCATGGCAAGTTTGTCAAAAAATAAATTTTTAAAATTTTTTTTACTAGAATATTATCTCAATGTGTAATCTTTTAACTGCAGTAAACAAAGTTAGTAAAATAGTTTTATTAAAATATGCACTGAAATTAATTTAAGCATTAAAAAATGAACAAAAAAACATGAAATCCTTGATATATTTGAAATATGTAAAATGCAAACATTTAGTTTTAGTGTAAAATTTGAAAGAAAAAAAAACATACATTTTCCTAATTTACAACTGTTAAAGCAGGGATACTGATAAACTTTGCTTTTTACAGGGGGAGGGGTGACGCAAATAATATGTAACTTGGTAAATAAAATAAAAAATGAAAGCCTAAAAATGTTATTATCCTAAATATTTTCAGGAGATTAATTTCAAGTTTTTTCCATTGTGTTCTGGCGAGCACTAAACTATTTGATGTATAGTGTGTACTGTGTATGTGTAGAGTGAATGGTGGTTAGTGTGTATTCTAGAATAATTGGAACTAATTTTATAACATTATTCATATACTATAACATACCCCAAGGAGAGGGGAAGCCTCCCGATAAGGAAAAACTATTTTTTTCAGGTAGGTAGCCCCCCTCCCTGGATAAGTTAAAACTATAGTTTCCATGGAGGTAGCTCTCCCCCCTCCCCGGACAACTTCCTTTCTACACCCCTGTATTGTATGCAGTAACGAGAACAATTACTGGGTCTAATTCTTTTACAAGTCATAAATGCAAATATAAAAAGACAAGGAATATTGCCTTAAAGAACACAATAGATTATTTAAAGGAATATTGTCTAAAAGAACAACCATTGCATATTTAAAGAAATATTGTCTTAAAGGACAACCATTGATTATTTAAAGAAATATTGTCTTAAAGGACAACTATTGATTATTTAAAGGAATATTGTCTCAAAGTACAATCATTGATTATTAAAGGAATATTGTCTTAAAGGACAACTATTGATTATTTAAAGGAATATTGTCTTAAAGAACAACCATTGCATATTTAAAGAAATATCGTCTTAAAGGACAATCATTGATTATTAAAGGAATATTGTCTTAAAGTGAAAACCATTGATTATTTAAAGAAATATAAAGAAGTTAATGTTGTGTAGGTATCGTAAATGTTAATGTTGTGTAGGTATTGTAAATGTTATTTCAAGGGATTGTAAACCATATTTCAAGGGATTGTAAACCATATTTCAAGGGATTGTAAACCATATTTCAAGGGATTGTAAACCATATTTATGTGGTTTCTATCTCTTCTTTAAGAATGAAGCGTGAGGGGGGGGAGGCAGCCTCTCAATGGAGCGTAAGGGGGTGGGAGGCAGCCTCTCGCAAAGAAAAACTTTGCTTAGGTCGCCAAGAAATAAATGAATTTTTGTAATGATTATATACTTATAATCTGTATCCTATTGAAGATATCTTCACGCGCATGAGTCTTTGTCAAAACTCAAATATTCTAATTCCTATATCTTTGTAATCTAATAGTGTACACCTCTGATATTTCAAGCTTATTTTCATTGATCTAACAGAACTCATAGTCGAAATTGCCTAAGTCTACGAAATTGGGTTGCAAATATAAAGGGATTAGAAAAATGTTTTTTGTGGCAAAGACTCAATTCTTTGTAAGAATGTTTAACATAATGTTGACTGTGAATAATCTTCAAAAACTTTTACTATATTTTCATATTTGGCATATTGAATATTGAATATTGAAGTGGATTTATAAGTTGTCTAGGGCATATCAGTAATCAATAAATATATATATTATAAAACGAGAAGTTTATAGATTTATTGTATCACCAACATTTTACTTATACCAAAAAGTATAAATGAAAGCAGATATACAGAGTTACCTACAAAGACTGAGAGGAAGATTTGAATAATAGCTCAAGAATTTTACTAATAATATTTGGTTTACGAATAAATGTCGCAAATTATTACAAAGATCAAAGACGACCTTCAATCTGTCTTGCGTATAGCGTACAGCATGTTTTAAGGACACCCTGTAGTATATATTTGAAAGCCTTTATTTAAGGAAGATCGTCATATATAAAGAGTTTGAGGTTGTCATTAAAGCCTCAACTTTTGTTGGAAATCCTGCATTGTAGAACTTATTATTTAAATCATTTATGATTAAAAAATCGATTTCTGTTTATTAATCAACATAAAATCTAACGACGTATGACCACAAACTTTGCTGTCTATATGTATTATTTTGTGGTGGTTTTAACAATTGTTTGTAATTGTACCCAAAACTAGTCTACACCAAATAGATAATCAAGTATTACAATAGGTGGCAAGAGAGAAATGTGCCAATTATACACGACGTAACAAGTGTCAAATAACGCAAGGCAACCAAAATTTCTCACATTAGTTGACATGCTTCCCAAAAATAAATAAAAAAGTGTGAAGACAGAAAATAAAAAAACACATTTATTATACTGTAAGATAGACACTTTATTCTAAAATTATCAATATTATTAATAATTTTGTCGGACACAAAAACTGAATTGACACTTGTGACGTCAGAATACAGCTGTACTGAGAGTGTATACGTTCTACGTCGCCTTCTATTGCACAGGGTGTCCCAAAAACATGGGAATTCAGTGACGAATTGGATATCGTCTTTGTTATTAATTAGCATGTTAATACCTAATTTCAAAGGCCATAATATTATTATGTCTGATATAGAGTTTAATTTATGAAAAGGGTAAAAGATGTGTAAAGATGTGTCTACAATGTCTCCGCAAGATGAACAGTGAAGACGGACAAGTTTACTCTGTTTGTATACTGCAATTTTCTTGTTTTATTAAGAACAACCGTATGCAGTCAAAACATAAACAAACAAATTGTGAACATAGCAAACGAAACTCTTACAAATTACAGCTTTCTCAGTAGGTATCACTATACTAAATTAAAGAATTATTTAAAAAGACGATATCGAATTCGTCACTGAATTCCCATGTTTATTGGGACACCCTGTACTAGAGTCTATTTGGTCTACACGGCTTAAATCTGTTTGACTTTATACAAAGCTACCACGAAGGAGTAGGGTAAAAAATACAGTTTTCAATATTTATCTACGTATAGAAATATTAAAGGATTTATTATGAAATGAAAGTAAAAAAACAGACAAGATACCCCATTTGCAGCGAAGTTTGCAAATATCGAAATTCTCTAAAATGTTTCAAGAATATAAAGAATGTAACTCGATACAAGTGACTGATAAAAATGATATTATATATTTTACAGTCATAAATAGCGATGGACAATCTGAGAAGGGTTCAACGATTTAAAATTGTATTCTGTAGAAGTTTTGATGTTATCCAACATACAATTTTGTTATCCTTGGTGACAATATATGGCAAAACTATCGTTTTAAAAACCCATTTATAACATATAAAACTAATTTACCTTTTACAGAGTAAATTTTAAATTGTTGAAACCTTCTTATATTGTCGTAAAACCTTTTAAAAGTCCAAAAACGTAAAAAGTTTCTGTAAAACGAATCTGGATATTGCCCTCCCTAGTCATAAATATAAATAAACTCTTTAAATATGCTTCAAAAGAAATTTTAGTCCCTTGTTGAAGTCTGTTAGTTATACATATAAAAGAGAAATAGGTTCAGGAAGAAGAGGGTTTAAAGGTAAGAAGAAAGAGAAGGTTTGAGAAGGTTCAGAAAGAGAAGGTTTAGAAAGAGAAGGCTTAGAAAGAGAGGGTTTAGAAAGAGAATGTTTAGAAAGGAGAAGGTTTAGAAAGAGAAGGTTTAGAAAGAAGAAAAGATTTAGAACAGTTTATAGAAGGTTTATAAAGAGAAGGTTTGAAAGAAGAAAAGGTTTAGAACAGTTTATAGAAGGTTTATAAAGAGAAGGTTTGAAAAAAGAAAAGGTTTAGAAAAGAGAAGATTTAGGAAGGAAAAGTTTAAAAAAGAAAAAGTTAAAAAGTAAAAGTTTAAAAAAGAGAAGGTTTAGAAAGACGAAGGTTTAAAAAGGAAAAGGTTTTGGATGAAGCAGGTTTAGAAAGGAGAAATATTTTTTTTCTTTTCTAATCTATATCACGCACCTCTGTTTCTTTAGTAAGTAAATTCAACCTATATGAAACATAAAGTCTGACCGCGTCAACCTTGTTGCACCGGCTAGTCCTGTCCATAGAGCTGGGTACAGTACAAACTGGGACCGGAAAGGTAGACCCGGGTCGGAAATTCAAATGTACTACGGTTGCCCGTGATATATATACTTTGCTTGTCTGTATGTCTTTTTGTCTGTTTGTGTCCAAAAAACGTCAAAACGGCTGAACCGATCGGGCCCAAATTTTATGTTGGACCTTACGTGACCCCAAGGAAGGTTTATGAAAGATCAAAATTTCAAAAATTTGTGTTTAAAAGTTTTTTATTTTTGCATAAAGCCTAGTTGATATAAAATATTTCAGAATAAAATGTCGTCTTCAACGTTATACAGATATTCACGAGGCACGCCAAGGCTTCTTACTCACAGGTATAGAAAACTCTCTGTTTGTGTGAATAAATTAAGGTCGGTTAATCAGTTCCGTTCGTGTTTAAAAATTAAGTAAAGAAAAAGCCATTTAGCGAAAGGAAAAACCGACTGTAATCAACCGACTTTTTATGCCAAATCTAGAAAAGAAATTTAGAATGCTGAACCAAAAATATTTCTTTTAAAGGCAATAGGAAATGCAATGTTCCATTAATAGACGGAAAGTTTTTAAAAAATGAAAAATATTTTATATAAACACTTTTCTAAATTTTTTTTTCTCAAGTTCCCATACAGCTTGTGGTAGACTCATGACCTTTCCTGTCCTGTAGTTACTAATTTTTTATGTGGATGATGTATGTTTTCCGCAGTATACAGGATATAAGAGATTTATCATATATCCTGCTGTATCCTGTATTTTCCTGATATATTATGACTATCTTTTATATATGGCAACTTTACAGAGTTCCAAACAGATGTGAAACTTATGTATCAACTTTATAGACCGGGTCGCCTTTAAAGTGTCGCAACCCCTTGGCCTTTGATTTTACCTTTTGAACTTATACTTTAGTAATCTGGGACATTTACATTTTAAATTTACTTATACTTTAGTAATCTGGAACATTCACATTTTAAACTTACTTATACTTTAGCAATCTGGAACATTCACATTTTAAACTAATAATACTTTAGCAATCTGGGACATTCAAATTTTAAACTAAGTTATACTTTAGTAATCTGGGACATTCACATTATAAACTTACTTATACTTTAGTAATCTGGGACATTTACATTTTAGACTTACTTATACTTTAGTAATCTGGGACATTCACATTTTAAACTTACTTATACTTTAGTAATCTGGGACATTCACATTTTAAATTTACTTATACTTTAGTATTCTAGGACATTCACATTTTAACTTACTTATACTTTAGTAATCTGGGACATTTACATTTTAAACTTACTTATACTTTAGTAATCCAGGACATTCACATTTTAAACTTACTAATACTTTAGTTATCTGGGACATTTACATTTTAGACTTACTTATACTTTAGTAATCTGGGACAATTACATTTTAAACTTACTTATACTTTAGTAATCTGGGACATTCACTATTAAATTTACTTATACTTAAATAATTTAGGACATTCACATTTTAAACTTACTTATACTTTAGTAATCTGGGACATTTACATTTTAAACTTACTTGTACTTTAGTAATCTGGGACATTCACATTTTAGACTTACTTATACTTTAGTAATCTGGAACATTCACATTTTAAACTTACTAATACTTTAGTTATCTGGGACATTCACATTTTAGACTAATTATATTTTAGTAATCTAGGAAATTCACATTTTAAACTTCCTTATACTTTAGTAATCTGGGATATTCACATTTTAAAATGCACCGTGGTTCTTTCTAGCCCCACTTAAACAGGTGTAATTTTTGTGTCAGGGCATGCATAGTTTAGTTCACTGTAATCGATTTATAATTAATATTTTCTAAAATAAATAGATGAAGGTTAAAAATTTTCAGACGTTTGTAAAATAGCCCAAAGTGTAATAATTTTTACTCAATATCTTTTTAAACTTTGATTTTATTTCATATCTAAGATCTTAAAGATTATTAATCCCAGAGATAAGATAATTTTACTCTTTCAGGGAATTTTTCAAAATAAAATATTAAATATACTGATTAAATCATCTAATTTTTACGCAATCAATGACGTATTGTGTTTATTTTTTACCGAACCATTTTTAAAATATCGATAACACTTAATATTGTTAAACCCTGTTTTTTATATTAAGATAAGAAAAAATCAATTTTCGAACCTTCTTCTCCTCCTCCATTTAGATATAGAATTTTTATTATCAGATACTAGCTAAAGAGCCCGGCGTTGCCCGTGGAAAAAAAAAAAAAAAGATGAAAAAAAAATTTCGAATTTCATTTTAGCCTATAACACCCCCCGACCACCAATGAGTGTTCAAAAAAAATTTCAGTCCATTTGGTCCAGTCATTTGGCCGGCTATACGCAACATATAATCGAATGTCTTGTTTTATTATATAGATACTAGATAGATGTTGTCTCCTATCATTTTACCAATAAATTGGTTCAGACTATGGAGTTAAAATATTAAATTAGCGTTCCAGCAACTTTGGTTTAAAAGGTTTGAATCTGACAATGTATAGCTAGTTCCAACAACTTTGGTTTAAAAGGGTTGAATCTAACAATGTATAGTTAGTTCCAACAACTTTGGTTTAAAAGGGTTGAATCTAACAATGTATAGCTAGTTCCAGCAACTTTGGTTTAAAAGGGTTGAATCTAACAATGTATAGCTAGTTCCAGCAACTTTGGTTTAAAAGGTTTGAATCTANTTCCTATATCCATGAAATCTGTACTCCTGGTATTCCTATATCCATGAAATCTGTACTCCTGGTATTCCTATATCCATGAAATCTGTACTCCTGGTATTCCTATATCCATGAAATCTGTACTCCTGGTATTCCTATATCCATGAAATCTGTACTCCTGGTATTCCTATATCCATGAAATCTGTACTCCTGGTATTCCTATATCCATGGAATATGTTTCTAGAAATATCGATTTTTGCATCATACATAACACTAGAGGATAAAATATCGAAGGGGAAGTTTTCACAAAATGAATTTTTCTTAAAAAGTAAGTCAAGATAAAGTCATGCCAAGTCAAGCTAAAGTCAGGCCAAGTCTAGCAGGCCCTGTCTGGTTTTTTTTTTCTCTCAAAAATTCCATTTTAGATAAATATGTTGGTTCTAATTGCTTTTAATAATTTTATTTGGACACTTGAGGATAAGCTTGATCTACTGCTTAGTCCTTGAATATATATAATAGGATTATAGATATCAAATATATTGTAAACCCCTTCCAATATATATTTCGATATTTCCAATATTTAGATTAATATTTGACAAATGTTATTGTTGTGCATAAATCTATTCATGTATGTGTGAACAAGTTGTAAATATATTTTCAACTTTTCATATTTTAAAATTCCCGAATACAATCTTTCTAGTCAACAGACAGCGACAAAATTGTGCACAGTGAGCTCCTGCGAAAATATCAATTTTTCCAATTACTTCTTGAAAACTAAAGTTTAAAACAAGTGCTGTAAAGTTATATCATTAACATGTCTAGGGCTACAAAAAAGTATAAATAAGTTAGTGGTGTATATAATCAAAGGCCAAGGCAATGCGACATTTTAAAGTTGACCCAGTCTTAGAAACTGATGCAACTTTTCATATCTGTCTGGATCAATGTATATGCATGTGTATCAAACCTAGGTTTAGTGCAAGATATTACTAGAGATTTAAAGAGACATGGATTTTTATAGTTTAGCTGAGCTGGGAAATTTTGAATGAGATGGAGTTTAGCGTCATCATTCAATACTTAAAGGAATTAAGGCTTTATTGAAAAAATCAGATTTTCTAATCCCTATAGTCTAGCAACACAATATCGTTTAGACCTTAGATGTTAAAACTATGAGTTGTGTTAGTTCAAATAATGTAAGTTTGAAATATCTAAGGTTTACTCCATCAGGTTGCAAAGAAATAGGGATACAAAATTTGAGTTTGTGGTAAAGACGATTTAACGATTTTCCAATCTCTAATCGGTTAAAAAAAGAATTGGCGTAAAACTTTATTCTCGTTTATTTATCAAAAACAAGTTCATCGCATCCGGTATTTAAAAGCTACTAAACTTAATTGACCCCCCCCCCAGCATATCCTGGTGTTCAAGTACCCCAGCAGAGATAGGGTTAAATGGAAATAAAGCCAAAATCTATCTTTATAAATGTTCATTTTTGGATTGTTATGTTCTATAAAGAAGAACAGATTAATAGTATTTGTTCCTTGCAAATTCAAGATCATCAACTTGTTTTTATCTCTTTTGTGAGGATAATGTAAGATTAATAGTTTAGTTTTCTGTCAACATTTTATATTTTAGTTTTCTGTCAACATTTTATATTTTAGTTTTCTGTCAACATTTTATATTTTAGTTTTATGTCAACATTTTATATTTTAGTTTTCTGTTAACATTTTATATTTTAGTTTTCTGTCAACATTTTATATTTTAGTTTCTCTCAACATTTTATATTTTAGTTTCTGTCTACATTTTATATTTAAGTTTTCTGTCAACATTTTGTATTTTAGTTTTCTGTCAACATTTTATATTTTATTTTTCTGTCAACATTTTATATTTCAGTTTTCTGTCAACATTTTATATTTCAGTTTTCTGTCAACATTTTATATTTTAGTTTTCTGTCTACATTTTATATTTTAGTTTTCTGTTAGCATTTTATATTTTAGTTTTCTGTCAACATTTTATATTTCAGTTTTCTGTCAACATTTTATATTTTAGTTTTCTGTCAACATTTTATATTTTAGTTTTCTGTCAACATTTTATATTTTAGTTTCTTTCAACATTTTATATTTTAGTTTCTCTCAACATTTTATATTTTAGTTTTCTGTCTACATTTTATATTTTAGTTTCTGTTAGCATTTTATATTTTAGTTTTCTGTCAACATTTTATCAACCCAGAGATCGGATACCACCTAGTCCCCCACCTCATCATAGATTTGGTTTAATCAAGGTACAGATACAGATACAGATACAGATACAGATACAGACACAGATACAGATACAGACACAGATACAGATACAGATACAGATACAGATACAGATACAGATACAGATACAGATACAGATACAGATACAAATACAGATACAGATACAGATACAGATACAGATACAGATACAGATACAGATACAGATACAGATACAGATACAGATACGGATACAGATACAGATACAGATACATATACAGTTACAGATACAGATACAGATACAGATACAGATACAGATACAGATACAGATACAGATACAGATAGAGCATCAAAAAAAGTCAAATATAAAAAAATGTATGTCTTCTTGGTTTAATAGTTTAAAGAAAATAAAGTATCAAGTTGAATTTCATAAAAAGTTTTTATAAAGTATTAAATTGACCATAAATTGTATGAATGACAAATTTTATCGATATTTGAAAAATAAAAAAGTAAAATGAGGGTTATATTGGACTTTCCCATCTTCTTGGAATGCTCTGGCAGAAAATGTATTAAATGGGACGTGATAAAAACTTTCAAAAGAGGGTTTGGTTGTAAAATACAAAAAAAACATTTTTCTGTCGCTGTTTACTGTAGATGCATAAGAATTCTATCTGATTTTCCTGTCTTGAGAAATCGATATAAAACGGTGTTTAAATTTCTACAAGAATTTATAAATATGAAATTTTGTATAAAAATCGTAGGTTTAAACAGATCGTATTTAGAAAATGCATGCAACCAATCTGAAAATGACGATATCCCAGAGGAGCCTAAAAAACTTAGATTTACTCCTATTAGTATTTGAATTAAATAATTTTATTTTTAATAGATATAATTGATAATATAATAAATACGTCCATATCACGTGACCAGAACTAACACCAATGCTAGTGCAGTATCATGCGTAATAATGATATTATCAACTATATCTATTAAAAATGAAAAATTAATAAATCTATATTGAATAATTATTGTATATACAAATTTTCGTATAAATTTGACACAGTTTTATATAAATTTCTCGAGACCGGTACAACAAATAGAACTCTTATGGGTCTCGATCAACTCCTAAAATGCTCAGGTTTCAGCCTATATACCCCCTTTCATTTTCCCTTTACAGTCCCTTCATGTATTCCCCCTTTAAACAATTCATGGCAAATATGACGAAGATATCCTGGTTTTCTTGCTGAAAATGGATTTTATTTGCTGTATGAAAATAACTTCCAGATTAACAGCAGATCGAAGGAAATTTACTAAATTCAAAACTTTAAAAAAAAAGATAAAAAACGACGTTATCTTTATTACTCAGGTAAAGTTGTAAAAGGATGAGAATCAGGAATGCAACTTGAAATTACGGTTACTGTCTAAACCATAGTGGACGATACAGTACGCATAAACAGGAAGTAAACCTTGTACACAGGAAGTAAACCTTGTGCACTGGAAGTAAACCCTGTACACAGGAAGTAAACCCTGTACACAGGAAGTAAATCTTGTACACAGGAAGTAAACCCTGTACACAGGAAGTAAACCTTGTGCACAGGAAGTATACCTCGTACACAGGAAGTAAACCTTGTACACAGGAAGTAAACCTTGTACACAGGAAGTAAACCTTGTTCACAGGAAGTAACCCTTGTACACAGGAAGTAAACCTTGTACACAGGAAGTAAACCTTGTACACTGGAAGTAAACCTTGTACACAGGAAGTAAACCCTGTGCACTGGAAGTAAACCCTGTGCACAGGAAATAAGCTCAACTTAATTTAAATTTAGAAATTATTCCTAGAAAGACTAAACCCGTCTTGGCTGTGGGAAAAATTTTGGCGTATTCTAAAATATCGAGAAAAAAAGTTGTTAGAAAGATGATGGATGAGTTACTTTATACCTACAAAGGACAAGACTTTCATTGACGACTTAAAAAGATTTCACATGATAATATCTACTTAAATAAGTTTTTCACATGATACTATCTTCTTAATTAAGTTTTTGAAGCTTTAATAGATAATCAGACAAAGATAAAGAATCAGTGCTGCAGAGAACAATGTATTTATTATGAAAAATAGTGAATTTCATCCAGTCGTCTTAGAAGTCTCATCTTTTGTGGGTATCCCTGTAAATTCATGATCCAGGAATATCTATTTTAATCTTTTCGATTTCAAACTGCGACGTTTCTCTTTTAAATAGATATGTTTTGTAAACAAAAGCCAGAATATTTTAATAAAATATAAAACTAAAGTCTAAAACTAGATTTTAAATATTTGAAAGAATAGAAAATGTAATTTCAAGTTCTTGATTTACAAGGATTCTCTAAAGACCTTTATCCAAGGAGCAAAGAGAAAGATATCGTTGGTTTTTTTTCTTTAAACTTGTTGAATTATGTCAATTTTCTCAGTTGCCTTGGAGCTTCAGCACAGTCAGATTTTTATTCTCTCTCCTAGTTTCTTGTGGCTCAGCAGAACCTTGTGTGGAATAAAACATGGCAGTACACCCTACAGAACCTTGTGTGGAATAAAACATGGCAGTACACCCTACATGGAATAAAACATGGCAGTACACCCTACATGGAATAAAACATGGCAGTACACCCTACATGGAATAAAACATGGCAGTACACCCTACATGGAAAAAAAGAAATCAACAGTGCAGGGAGAGAGGGGTGCTTCTCTTCCCTTTTCAAATCAGAATTTTTCTGTATCCAATTTATAACATTAAAAATTCAAAATTAATAAATTGTTAAAAATATGTCAATTTTCTTCTTGACCTCATTATAATTTTTTAGATTTTCCTAAGGAAACACAAGGATATCTTCATCAAGAAATTTAACAGGAATTTCCATAAAATAAAATGCAGCTTCTTCTCTGCCCAAGCTAAGTTCTGTTTACATTCCTCCCCCAGAAACTGCAGTACACATTTGTTTACGGAAGATCATTTTATTTTCAGACGACATTTAAATATTACATGTAAATCAGACATACCCTAAACCGTAAACCCTAAATCCTAAACCCTAAAACATGAAAATAAACTGAATTATTAATTAAGGTTTTCTTAACTGTAACACTAGGCCTCAGTGTTGGTGCTTCAATAAGGTAATATTTCATTTCTAATTTAACTTAGAACTTTTTTATTTAAAGTAGAAAATATATTGATTACCATCCTACCCCACCACCCGCTGTACTGTAAAATGCTGATTACCATCCCACCCCACCACCCCCTGTACTGTAAAATACTGATTACCATCCCACCCCACCACCCTTGTACCGCATTAGTACGGTGCACTGCATTTAGTACCGTGTACTGTACTGAATTTAAACTTCCAAAAAGAGAAATAAATTATCCCGCAAGGATGTTAAACTGCCTTTTTAGACTAGAAATACTTGCGAGGAAGGATGCTTTCGGGCGGCGGATATACAGTGCGATTAAACTAATGTTTTAATTTTCTTATTTTAGTCATAGAATGGCGGCTTTTCTAGAAGAAAACGATTTATTTGTACCAGATGACGACGATGAGGATGATTAGGTGATAAATATTCATCGACCCCCCTTGTTTTTTTTTTCTACAATACTAAAATGTTGCTCTAAACGGTTTAAATTATCTTTTTTTGACCGTATAATTGAAAACAAAGTAATAAAGTTTCATGAACATGGGAGGCCAATACGGTCCTGGAAGGGTGGTTGGTGATTCCAAAAAATAAACTATTGGTCCGGGTCTGAAATTAGTTATATATAGAAATACATTTTTTATTATAAATAATCAATAAAATTATTTTGAAAAAACATGTTTACAATGTACTTTTTGCAATTTTTCACGAACCTTTATAGATTTTAACTATTATAGTCAGAAGTATAAAGTTTAAAGAACTAGAACAGGTCATAAAAAATTGAATTTCTGACATGTATCACACTCCCCTATCTCACAAAATCAACAGAGCAGTAAAATTCCCCCACCCTCGCCCCCCATTCTATTTTGGACAAAAACAGCCCAACCGCGGGATGGGCTTGCAAAATTTATTTTGTAAATGTTTTTGTTTCAGAGCACTGTGATAAATCGGCCAATTTTGCTCAAATCCCTCTCAGTTATACTGTCTGTAGATAGAAATGGTGAGAATTTTCTAGAATAATCATCATAATGCATTGTATTTAAAAAAAAGTTTACATCACAATTGAATTTCAAAAATAAGTTCTGTTTTACAGAATTTATAACTTATCTCAATTTTATTACAAGAAGAGTTTATATCTTTCTCATTAAATTGCATTACAAAACCAAATTATATCTAAATTGTATTACAAAAAGAATTTATATCTCAATTATGTTACAGATATCTTATATAAAATGTATCCAAAAAAACTGTAGTGCAAAAAGAGTTGATATCTCGGTATTACAAAAAGAGTTTATACCTCTGTATTACAAGAAGAGTTTATACCTCTGTATTACAAAAAGAGTTGATGTCTCTGTATTACAAAAAGAGTTTATACCTCTGTATTACAAAAAGAGTTTATACCTCTGTATTACAAGAAGAGTTTATACCTCTGTATTACAAAAAGAGTTGATATCTCTGTATTACAAGAAGAGTTGATATCTCTGTATTACAAGAAGAGTCTATACCTCTGTATTACAAAAAGAGTTGATATCTCTGTATTACAAGAAGAGTTGATATCTCTGTATTACAAAAAAGTTTATATCTCATTACTACAAAAATAGTTTATATCTCAAGTGTGTTACAGATATTCTATTTAAACTGTGTTAAAAAAGAGTTCACATCTAAACTGTATTGCAAAAAGAGTTTATATCTCTCTATTACAAAAAGAGTATATATCTCAAGTGTGTTACAGATATTCTATTTCAACTGTGTTTAAAAAGAGTTCACATCTAAACTGTGTTGCAAAAAAGAGTTTATATTTGTGTACATAAAGAGTTAAAATTTCAACTTTATTAAAAAAAAGTTTAAATATCTGTTTTATAAAAAGAATTTATACCTCTGTATTACAAAAAGAGTTTATATCTCTGTATCACAAAAAAGTTCATATCATGTAATACAAAAGAGTTTGTATATCTGTATTACTAAAAGAGTTTATATCTCTGTATCACAAAAAAGTTCATATCATGTAATACAAAAAGAGTTTATATATCTGTGTTACAAAAAGAGTTTATATCTCATCACAAAAAAATTCATATCATGTAATACAAAAGAGTTTATACCTCTGTATCACAAAAAAGTTCATATCATGTAATGCAAAAAGAGTTTATATATCTGTATTACAAACAGAGTTTATATATCTGTATTACAAAAAGAAGTTATATCCTAACTGTATTACGAAGTAAGTTTATACCTCTGTATTACAAACGTACAGGGTTTATACCACTGTACCACAGAGTTAAAATCTGTAAACAATGATGGACGATATTGTAAATTCCCAATTTTAAATATTTCAAATATATCTAAAATTGGTTTCAATATATTTAAATTTGTAATGAACCAAAACCCGTAGACAACACTTTGGATCGGAAAGCTTGAAAGTTAAATATTTGTTATAAATGAAACTTCTTTTTTTGGATATTAAATTATAAGCTTTGGACAAAAAAATTTTCACAACAAATACTTTAAGTCTTTTTCAACAATATATTCAGTGTTCTAATCTAAATATGAAGCTACCAGAATCTACTTAATTCTATAATCTGAGTTAAATACTTAAAGCAATATCTGCACCACACCCCATAACTTTCCCATTAAAAGGACCTTATATATATATATATATATAGAGTGGTGCGGCATGTCCGATTTACAACAATACCCTTTAAACCTTGGCTTTAGTCTTTATCAAGGATTTCGTAGATAATCATTTACACCGAACTCTTCGTGCTAGTGTACTCTTGCACAAAGTGTACAGTGTACACTGAACTCTTCGTGCTAGTGTACACTTGCCATGGATCAACTATAGGATGAATTGTCGGCGCAGTCCGCCCTGTCTAAGTAGCCTGGCTCAGATTTACTAATCATACAGCTGTATATATGTGTATAAATTAAGATAATCAATCAATCTTCCTGTAGGAATTAGGGTTATCATAGATGTTGCGCACACTATTTCTGCAAAATCAACTGTTCACAGTGGGTTTATTTATAGTGACTTNGGTCATTGTAAATCAAATGAAGATTCCTAATTCAATATTTGTTGGGACACTCGAGTAACCGAGTACATATACTTGAGTTTAGTTAATAAAGGTTTTTAATTATAATTTTACAAAATCGAAAATTTTCTTTTTATTCTTATTCTGGGTTTTTAGCTTTATGATATTAGCTAAGGGCGCTGCACAAACTTAGTTTATAATTTGCAAAAAAGATTGAGATAGCGCCCCACTGTACGCCCACTGTGCATCTTGTACAAAAAGGTTCCGGCATTGAGCATTTTCAAACGACGCGTACCGGCTTATCAGACGCCCGTACGCGTCAACTCTGCTTCCTGTCTAGTTGTTCCATGACACTTGCACAAAGTGTACACTGACTATTCGTGCAACTGTACACTAGACACTGTAAACTCGAGTCTCCCGGCACTCCATCTTCAGATATACGTATCCTTGGCAGGGCAAAGGTTTAAAGGGTACTGTTGTGAATCGGACATGCCTCTCGATAAATGGAAGGTCACTTGAAATTACGTTTACAGTCCCTTTAATACCCAGTCTATTCCGAACTAAACCAAACTAACTGAGTTCATTTCACAAACCTTTTTATCTTTGCAACCTGATTTTGTAGACCTTTGATATTTCTATCGATGGGTTTTGAAGTTTGAAGAGGAAATCCTAAACTTCCAACTTATATAATAGAAATGAAGTCTTTGCTACAAATGCAAATTTTTAGTGCTTATATCTTTAAAACCTGATGGTGTGAATATTTAATATTTTAAACTTAGATTATTTGATCTGACAGAATTGATAGTTTGAAATATCTAAGGTCTACGAAATCATTGGGTTGAATGAAAGAGATCTCTGTTAGGTATCACGACGAAATATTGAAGATCCGAAGTTTCACATAACAAAAGTTCTCAGGTCTTAAATTCTAGAATATCTTCAATGCCATTTTTTATTGAACACAGCTATATATTGAATATGTGATGATATATTTCAACTTTAAAGTTTATATATAATTATATCTGCTGGGTTGATAAATATGTTTTATATTCAGTTGTATGGCTTGTGACAAGTGTTAATCTTCAAACATTTATCATTGACTTGTTTCTGAATAAACAAGGACAAATAAAAAATATTTAAGGAATGAAATAAATATTGTTAACTGTATTTTCCTTTAAGCTCTCACGAGACACCACAGTTTTGGATTCAATAAACTTGTGAATGTTTTTAGTAAAGATTGAAATGTTTATAAGTAAAATGAAATTTCACATTGGAAAATAAAATCCCTATAACAAAAATCAAATTTCAATTAAGAATATCAAATGTAATATTAGTTGGAAAATGTGATTTCAATAAATAAATTAAATTTGAATAGCGAAAAGGCAAATGTCCAACAAAAAAATCATAAAGAGGAAAATGAAATGTCATTAGTGAAAATGAAATGTCATTAGTGAAAATAAAATGTCATTAGTGAACATGAAATGTCACTAGTGAAAATGAAATGTCACTAAGGAAAATGAAATGTCACTGAGGAAAATGAAATGTCACTAGAGAAAATGAAATGTTACTACGGAAAATGAAATGTCACTAAGGAAAATAAAATGTCACTAAGGAAAATGAAATGTCACTAAGGAAAATGAAATGTCAAGTGAAAATGAAATGTCACTAAGGAAAATGAAATGTCACTAAGGAAAATGAAATGTCACTAAGGAAAATGAAATGTCACTAAGGAAAATGAAATGTCACTAGTGAAAATGAAATGTCACTAAGGAAAATGAAATGTCACTAGAGAAAATGAAATGTTACTAGGGAAATGAAAATGTCTCTAGGAAAAATGAATTGTAACTAGGGAAATGAAAATGTCTCTAGGGAAAATGAATTGTAACTAGGGAAATGAAAATGTCTCTAGGGAAAATGAAATGTAACTAGGGAAATGAAATATCTCTAGGGAAAATGAAATGTCTCTAGGGAAAATGAATTGTAACTAGGGAAATGAAATGTCTCTAGGGAAAATAAATTGTAACTAGGGAAAATGAATTGTTACTAGGGAAAATGAAATGTCGCTAGAGAAAATGAAATGTCTATTGATTCTGATATTAGTCTACTGATTCTGATATTGGTCTACTGATCCTGATATTAGTCTACTGATTCTGAGTTTAGTCTACTGATTCTGATATTAGTCTACTGATTCTGATATTAGTCTACTGATTCTGATTTTAGTCTACTGATTCTGATATTAGTCTACTGATCCTGACTGATTTTGATATTATTCTACAGCTCGTATATAAAGTTTAAATGTATTCTCTACAACCCTCCCTTGACATACTACACTGAAGTGTATAAACTAAATATAAAGTATAATCAATATTTGTTCAGTTAATGCTAAAAATGCATACTTCAACATCTATAAAGGAATTGTAAACGTTATTTTCGATGACCATTTAAATTTTTGTCTTTGCAAAAATGACGAAATTAATCTTTTTTAAACTTTAAACTAGGATTTCAAAAGTAAAGCCAGACAATCTGCCAGTTCAAGCCTTTGTAAAGACCATGTGTTAGGTGGCTTTTGATTGGTTCTGAAGCGACCAATAAGCGTTGGTGCTTTCAAAGCTTTCTGTATAATCAGCTGACAGATCCAGTTTTACTTGATGTACAATGTTAATTTCGAAAAATTTTACATTTATATTTTTTTCATATTGTTTTTATGTTATAAATCTAACCACAGGAATGTTTAGATTGCATAATTGATGAACACACTAATCGAGCATTTTATAATGCATTATACAGGGTGTCCCAAAAACATGGGAATTCAGTAACGAATTGGATATCGTCTTTGTATTGAATTAGCATTTTAATACCTAATTTCAAAAGCCATAATAGTATTATGTCTGCTAGAGTTTATTTTATGAAAAGGGTAAAAGACTGTAAAGATGTGTTTATAATGTCTCCGCAAGGTGAACAGTGATGACGGACAAGTTTACTCTGTTTGTATATTCCAATTTTCTTGTTTTACTAAGTACAAGCGTATGAAGTTAAAACATTAACAAACAAAATGTGAACATAGCAGACGAAACTCTTACAGATTACAGCTTTCTCAGTAGGTATCACTATACTAAGTCAAAGAATTATTTATAAAGACGATATCGAATTCGTAACTAAATTCCCATGTTTATTGGGACACCCTGTAGAATAAACTTTGGGACATGTATGAATGAGCATTATAAGAGTTTTTAATCAAATAAACGACCGATCCTTTAAAGTTAAAGAAGATAGGAATAAAACTTTAATTATAAATAGGACATATCAAAGATACAGCTCTGATTGCACCCAAACAAAGAAAAAAATAGGTTTTTGCAATCTTAAGTTTGAGTTCAAGAAATCAGTGGCAAGATATTTGTTTTTTTTTTGGATTGAAAATACTCGGAAACTTGAAAGTTTTCCCCTGCAGGCAATAATATAGTTGGATTACAAAAATTAAATTTAAATGAAATTTAAACAAAATATGACATTTTATAAAACCTTTTACTTTATCAGTTCCAAAAGAATATTTGGTTTGTATTAAATACCAATTGTTCTTCATACCAATAGTTGAAAAAAGAAAGATTTTAAAGTTTTAAAATTTAATGAAGGTTTAAAATATCATATTGTGAGGAGGAGTAGAAGTTTTGACAAATAGATCTGGTTTTTAATACTTTCTTATAATCTTAACAGAAATATAAACCATAATATCTTATATTAAGAAATATAAACCATAATATCTTATATTAAGAAATATAAACCATAATATCTTATATTAAGAAATATAAACCATAATATCTTATATTAAGAAATATAAACCATGATATCTTATATTAAGAAATATAAACCATAATATCTTATATTAAGAAATATAAACCATAATATCTTATATTAAGAAATATTAACTAAATTTTTCAAACTTTGTTGTACAAAGTATAACGCTGAAAAATATACAAGGCGCTTTGCATCCCATCTTCTTTAAATTATTTTTGTTCTTTGCAACCAAGAATGAAAGGCAAGGAAAGTCAATTGCGGTTGTGTATACTCTGTGTACATATTGAAACCAGTTCTCTCTGGGCGGAATTTGTAAACAATAATAGATGCATCAGTGTTCGTTTAGTATCCGAGGAGGTTAAAAGCATTACATTTTGATAATTTTGATAATTCACATAATAGTTTCCTATGACCAGAATATTTCATTGATTTTTTATGTGAATGATGGATCCCATGTCAGGCTTCGACATCCGTCTTGTGTTTACATTACCGCCCAGAGACAGTACACTGCAGTACTAAAGATGTGTACACTTCTGAAATGACTTTCCTTGCCTTACATCCTTGTTTGCAACCATCTGTTTCGTTTACATTAAAAAAGGTAAAATGTGAAATCTCGGCGATTTTAAAATGTTTGACAAAAAATACTTTTGTGTACAAATTGCGCCATATTTAGTTTTCATTTCATTAAGATTGTATTACGCTTTCCACAACATATTTTCTTGTTTGCAATTATAACTCTCATTTCTGACTTAAGTCATTAACAAGAATTTACAGGTTTTTACTGTAAGGTTTAAGTTTTGACCTAGGATAAACTTCTTAAAAATACAAATGATTTATGCTCCCTTCTACCTGCATAGTTTTGAAGAAAGTTTAAAAAGTAATACTAAAAGTAAAACTGTTTGAAGAAAAATTTTGTATTCTAAAGGAGTTCTGTAGATTGTATCTAGGTGTAATAACCCTTTCTTTTTATTGGTTTCATACCGTCCCCTAGTCTCAATATTTTACTATTATACACTGACAATATTCTTTCTTTTCACCATTGCTTCATATTCAGGGAATATTTCCCCCTGCTAGTTTATATTCTAGGAATATTTCCCCCTACTAGTTTATATTCTAGGAATATTTCCCCCTGCTAGTTTATATTCTAGGAATATTTCCCCCTGCTAGTTTATATTCAGGGAATATTTCCCCCTGCTAATTTATATTCCGGGAATATTTCCCCCTGCTAGTTTATATTCCGAGAATATTTCTCCCTGCTAGTTTATATTTCGGGAATATTTCCCCCTGCTAGTTTATATTCTAGGAATATTTCCCCCTGCTAGTTTATATTCAGGGAATATTTCCCCCTGCTAGTTTATATTCAGGGAATATTTCCCCCTGCTAGTTTATATTACGGGAATATTTCCCTATGCCTGTAATATCTGTAGGCCCAATCAGAGCGAATCTCTACCCCCAAGCACCTCCATATGAGGTGCTCCCCTCCCCTCCACACATTGCTCTAAAGCTTGCAAGCCCTCACGCAAAAGCCATTGCGTTTTTTGCCAATTAATAACCAGAAAACTGTGGAATTGGAAGACGACATTAAAACAATATTGAAGTGCATTTTAAATAATGTTAAAAAGTAAATATCTTTACTTTAGAAAGCTATTTAATAATTTATTAAGCGAAACTATTTAAAGTCATAATGTGAGTCTAAAAGTCTATTTCCAATTCCAGACTTTTCTGGTTATCACTTTATTAGTGTCCCCAGACGGTAAATTGACTGAACGATAAACCAATTTTGAGAATTTTTACAGTTCTTCAATAACTGGTTTTATGTCTTTTATTAAAACAATTAAGTTCTGAATATTACTTGTTTCAAGAAAGTGTCCCACGAAACATGACAGTGGAAAAATAGTTTTGAATGTCGTCTTTTAAATACTATATTATGATATTTAAGGCTTTTTGCAGCTTATTTCGTAAACAATCTTTTGCTTAAATATATCTTTTAAATAAATTTTACTATATAACATTATATTATTTTTTTTTGTTATTAAACAACTTTACAAATTATGGAAGAAGACATTCTAAACTATTTCCAACTGTCATTTTAATTAAAGGGAGTGTCATTGTAATTTTAATTAATCCTCCATACAGGATTCACAACGGTACCATCTGAACATAGATCGGATCAATAATGTTATATAATGAGATATTTGCCATTTAGGATGTATTTATTTTTAATGATTTTTATCATTAAGGAAAATATTTTATTTTCAGATATTAAAAAAATGTACATTTTTTAACTCCATTTTTTTAACTCTTGATCAACCAAAACTTTTAAGGAACAGATTTTTGAAACAGCCTGTTCTATTTAATATAAACTGTTACAGTCCCTTTACAGTTTGTTCTATTTAATATAAACTGTTACAGTCCCTTTACAGCCTGTTCTATTTAATATAAACTGTTACAGTCCCTTTACAGTCTGTTATATTTATTATAAACTGTTACAGTCCCTCTACAGTCTGTTCTATTTATTATAAACTGTTACAGTTAGGGATGTTAACGTTTTCATTTTTCAGAAAAACGATCGTTTCGTTATGATAACGAGGACGAAAAATCGAAAACGAAACGATCGTTTTTAAAAACGATCGTTTTTTAAAAAATTCGTTTTTTTAAAATGGTCGTCTTTAAAACGATCGTTTTTATAAAATTCGTCGTTTTGTTAACGATTGTTAACGACGGACCTTCGTTAACGATCGTTAACGACGACCCTTCGTTAACGATCGTTAACATAATTGTCAATAAAAAAAATTTCAAAAACGATCGTTTTTTCAAAAACGATCGTTTTTTAAAAACAATCGTATAAAAAACGATCGCAAATCGTTTTAATAAAAACGATCGTTTTCAAAAACGATCGCTATTCGTTTTCTAAAAGTTCAAAACGAGTGGGTCGTTTTTAAAAACGATCGTTTTTTCTGAAAACGAAACGATCGTTTTTGAAAACGAAACAAAAAACGATCGTTTACAAAAACGATTAACAACCCTAGCTACAGTCTCTTTACAGCCTGTTCTATTTATTATAAACTGTTACAGTTCCTTTACAGCCTGTTTTATTTAATAGAAACTGTTACAGTCCCTTTACAGTCTGTTCTATTTAATATAAATTGTTACAGTCCCTTTACAGTCTGTTCTACTTAATATAAACTGTTACAGTCCCTTTTCAGCCTGTTCTATTTAATATAAATTGTTACAGTCCGTTTACAGCCTGTTCTATTTAATAAAAACTGTTACAGTCCCTTTACAGCCTGTTCTATTTAATAAAAACTGTTACAGTCCCTTTACAGTCTGTTCTATTTAATATAAACTGTTACAGTCCCTTTACAGCCTGTTCTATTTAATATAAATTGTTACAGTCCCTTTACAGTCTGTTATATTTATTATAAACTGTTACAGTCCTTTTACAGCCTGTTATATTTATTATAAACTTTTACAGTCCCTTTACAGTCTGTTCTATTTAATATAAACTGTTACAGTCCCTTTACAGTCTGTTCTATTTAATATAAACTGTTACAGTTCCTTTACAGTCTGTTCTATTTATTATTAACTGTTACAGTCTCTTTACAGTCTGTTCTATTTATTATAAACTGTTACAGTCCCTTTACAGCCTGTTCTAGTTAATATAAACTGTTAAGCCAGAAATCTATTGTATGTTTAGAAGACTCAGCTTTTCTTGACAAAAAAGTTTTGAAGAAACAATAGTTATAACTTGTGCAGTGTGCTTAAATAATAAATATGATGAGAGATAGTTGTTTAAAAAGATAGATATTCTGGAGTAAGGTTTACTATGAACCTATATCTTGGAGTAAGTTTTACTATAAACCTATATTCTGGAGTAAGGTTTACTAAATCCTTGAGTATGGTTTAGTATATCCTGGTGTAAGGTTTACTATATCCTGGAGTAAGGTTTACTATATCCTGGAGTAAGGTTTACTATATCCTGCAGAAATGTTTACTAATCAATGTTAGGAGGATGATCTGCATAATCTCCCCTAGAAAACCTAAAAGTTTCAAAGAAGTCCAGACCATTTGAATATATTCATAAATAAATATTTTCTTGATTGAAGATTCTCAAAAGACTCAAACTTTCAAACTTTTCGGAGTAAAATAAGTGTTAAACTTAAATTTATTAATGATTTTTTTATTTTAGGTGTTAAGAAGTTACAGTGCAGTAGATTCTTATTCTTATTCTAACGTTGGATTCATACATAACATGTTATCTCATCATCTTCATTTTCTTCTTGTACTTTCTCATATTCTACTTCCTCCTCTTCATCTTCTTGGACTTCATCCTCTTCATCTTCTTGGACTTCCTCCTCTTATTCTACTTCTTCCTCATCATCTTCATCTTCTCCATTCATCTTTACCAACATGTTTTCCTTTAAGTTTTCAAGTGATCCTCCATTCATAGAGTGGCATGTCCGATTTACAACGATACGCTTTAAACCATTGTTTGATTTCGTAAATATTCTTATTTATATAGCGGGAAATTAAGTGCCCAGAAGAAACCGCGCAAGTGTACACTGGCAAGACGAATACAGTGTACACTGTAACCTCGAGTCTGCCAGCACTCAATCTTCAGCTATATAAATGAGGGTATATCTACCTCATGGGTGTCCGGTCAAAGGTTTAAATGGTACCGTTGTTAATCGGACATGCCTTTCATATATGGAAGGATCACTTGAAATTTCGCACTCAGTTCCTTTAATTCATTATTCCTCGAAGTTTGAAACTAAAGTATAAATCTATTTTAAGTTTGTAAAATTCAATATTCTTTCCTGTAACCCACCATGGTTTAAATAGGGTTGGCCATGTTTATTGTTTATACAATAATTGGCTTAAAGAAATTTTACAGAGAAGTAAGCTCAATATCTGATTTTATAAAGTAAAAGAGTCGACCATTAGCTTGAAAAGCAACTTATTAAGTGAAATAGGTCAGCACTTTATAACATAAGTCTAACGGTCGTCTTACCATTCGTCTTTCTGGGTTAATAGCCTGGTTATCAAAATATCGTAATTAGAACATCTTTAATCAAAGAACTACGTAAAATCAAGGGAAAAAATCCTTGTTTAAAATTTTACAAAGAATTCAAAATGGCTGAATGTGCTCTACGCTAGTTTGAACCCAGTGATTTATTCACTTCAATTCAATTCAAATTCAATTCAATAAAATTCAATAAAATTAAAAAAAATTCTCAACATCTTTTTTATTGTTTTTATTTTTATTTTTTGGTTATATTGGCTTACTTGATTAGTCAGAAAATATTAATATTAGGATCAGACTTTTTAAATTTTTGATATTTGAGTCCAATCTTTCATATAATTAGATATTTGAGTCCAATCTTTCATATAATTAGATATTTGAGACCAATCTGTTATATAATCAGATATTTGAGACCAATCTGATATATAATCAGATATTTGAGACCAATCTGTTATATAATCAAATATTTGAGACCAATCTGTCATATAATCAGATATTTGAGACCAATCTGTTATATAATCAGATATTTGAGACCAATCTGTAAAATAATCAGATGCAAATAGGTTGTCAAAAAATTAAGCCACCAAACGACAGTAAAAATACTCTATCTAATTTTGAGTTGTAAATATTTTTTACGTATTCCTACAAAGACGACATTTATCTCCACCGAATTTTGGAAATCATTCCAACTAATTTCATTTGACACATATGACTTTGTGCGCACTTGGTCGATTTTTCTGTTGCCATCTATTGTACTTGACAACCTATTTGATCAGATGTTTGAGACCAATCTGTAAACTAATCAGATGTTTAAGTCCAATTTGGAAAAATTACAAATTATTATTCAATTAAAATTCATTCTGAACCAGGGAGATCTAATCAAAATGAAAATTTATCGAAGATTTAAATAAAATGTTTAAAATTCAGTTAATTCTCATTCTAAACAGAACTCCGTGCATAGTATTGATGTTATTTATATGTATATATATAATTATTAACTTGTAAACTTATATTAAAACTTTTTGCCAGCTTATATATTCACAGCTTTTCATGCATTCGTGTCGTCATTTTAAATACAAAGTTTCAGTTTAAAGGGATAGAGCCACGTGATATTAAGGAATTGTTCGCTATTAAAGTAAAATTAGGCAAGACTAACCGTTCCTTAGACGGAGGTTTAAAGGATAACAGTTTTAATTTTAATTTAACTTTCTTTATCTGACATTTAGAAAAATTATTTAAAAATTTAAATTGTGCAATCAGGCCTCTATGAATAAAACATCTAAACCTTAATTTGAGAAAAGTGCATTTTAAAATTAGAAAATTTGAAAATCTAAATTTTAAACATATTCTATCAAATCTGCAAACTCTCAGAATAAATTTAAAAAATATTAAATAATACAAAATTATATTCTAAAATCCAACGAAATCCTGATTTCAAAATTTATTGCATATTTTTCAACTTTTAAGGTTTCATTTGTCACATATTTACGACCACGTTTTTGGAACTAACTCAAATTTTCTAGTTTTCAAGTTTGAGATATCAAAAGTTTACACCATCAGTCAACAATGTGGATTACAAATTTTGAGTTTGTGACAAAAACTTGGTTTCGTTTTTTTTTTTAATATCTGAGAATTTTCAAGGAAAAAAATTGCTCTGGACACAAAAAATGGTGTTATACATAATTCTAATAGATTTGCATAATTCCAATAGATTTACATAATTCCAATAGATTTGCTTAATTCCAATAGATTGTCATAATTCCAATAGATTTGCAAATTCCAATAGATTGTCATAATTCCAATAGATTTGCATAATTCCAATAGATTGTCATAATTCCAATAGATTTACATAATTCCAATAGAATTACATAATTCCAATAGATTTGCATAATTCCAATAGATTTGCATAATTCCAATAGATTTACATAATTCCAATAGATTTGCATAATTCCAATAGATCTGCTTAATTCCAAATGTACATTTTAAAGATCTGTGGGCCAAAGAATAAAAAATGTGGATCATATGATCTTGCACTCTTTAAGAATATTTTTGGGGAGTTCAAGGATTAAAAATCCATAATTTAAAGAACAGAAAACGGTGAACGTTGCTTCAAATCCTAAAAAATACTTTTCTAATCTCTATATATAATATATAATCTCTACAAATTCATTATTTTTGAAAACTGTGCAAGGGATTTCTTTTTATAGATGTTTTTATTCTTAAAATACAATTTTTTAATTTTAAGTTAATGATCATAGTTATAGACCTAAAATCTATAAAAAGAATTTTTTTTAAATTGTTATGGTTTACATCAAAGTTTATCTAATCATCCGGTTTTGTTTCGATAAATCGTGGTTAAGAGTAAAAGGGGAAATTATAAAACAAAAATTGCGAAATGACCTGACCCGTCCCTTTAAACTAGCTTTATATGCATATTTGTAGTTTAGATATTTAGAAAATTATAAAACTCTATATTTGTGGAGAAAATATTAAAATTTAACTAATGATAACTTTACAATGTTAAATTATTGTAATTCTTGTTAAAAATGTTTTTAAAAATATAAAATTTACAAATTTGAACTTTAATTTTTTTTTATTTTAACCAGAAGTCAACACTTCTTAATCTTTTATCTGTTTCCTCCGAGTGGAGACGATTAAAACTTTAAAGCTATAACTACCAAGTCAAATCCCAAAAGAATGAGGGTATAGGTCAAATGTTTGCAAATCCCGAGTTTCATTTTTGGGGTCTTAACATTTGTACTTGTGTAGATTTTGATTTAAGAGATTTAAAAAATGGAGAATATGAAGAAACCAAATAATAAAATTTATCATAACAAAAATATTGATATTCACAAAACTGCCTAACACCATTTATGATTTATGTTAAACGTAACAGTATTTCTTTAAAAATTGTAAAACTGAACCTCTGAATGGGTGAGAACTTATGAGAAATCTGTGTATATCTAGTATGTGGCCAAAACTATGTAATAGTAATGTTATGTAATAACTTAGGCTCTCACTTAACCCTATTCCTGTTGGGGTACTTGAGGGGGGGGGGTCAATTTGACCCCCCCCCCCCATTATGCTCCTAGGAATTTGGCAAAAAAATGCAAATATGCAAAAATTGATTTTTTTTGTAAAATCCAGTTTTAAAGTAAAATGTTTGCATGTAAATAATTTGCAAAAATTTCTTTACAAAACTTGTGCAATCCATTTTCTTATGTCCAAAAAGCTAAAATTTATTAAAATCTGAAAACTGAATGTGGGTCAAAACAAAGATTCAGGTTGTTACAGGAAAAAGTAGTCATTCAGGCAGGACTCGGTTTTAGACCTAAAGGGAGGGCTATGGATATTTGGGAAGAATTAGAAAATTTCAACATACTCAGATCAATACTTTTCGAGTGATGTAAAAAAAAACTACAGGGGGGGGTCAACTTGACCCCCCCCCCCAAGCAGGAATAGGGTCAATCCGTTTCCGGGCTTTAACTGTAAAATTCTTATCAAAGTGCTACTTTAATTTAAGATGTATTTTTCGATCTTTTAGGTTAGGTATGCACTTTGCAGATTGCAGAATCAATCATGTTCATACAATTAAATACAGGGTGTCCCACGAAACATGACAGAAACAAGACGATTTAAAAATCGTCTTTAATCTTTGGATTTATTTAAGACATTCAGTCGTCAACCCTTTGAACATGTTTGATTTTTGAAACAATGACCACAAAATTCTCCTAGTTCTTGGATTTCTAAAATGTGGTCTGCCTTTTTTGCGCTGTCATTTTTTCCAGAGATATTGAGAATTTCATTGAGATTTAATTTTTTTTTTTAAACCCAAAATTGTCGAAATCTGAACAAAATCAAACATATCTCCGGTAATATTGATAGCCCAAAAAAGGCAGACCACATTTTGGAAATATTTTTTGTGACTATTAACTTTTACTTCTATGAAACGCCGTACATTTTTTTAAAGACCAAATATGACCTTTAAGTTTTATTGTCACTGTCATGATTTGTGGAAAATCCTGTATCTAAAATGCTGAGACTGAATAATCTCTTCAGAACGGTTTAATCAGTTTCTTTTAACATATAAAGTAAATCAGTCAATATAACAATTACCAGTTCTTTCGTTGATTTATTCTCAGGTTTCCTTTGATAAATCTCAGGGATTTCTTAGGTTCCTGTAGATATTGCTGTTGGTTCATTGTTCATGGTGTTATGACATCTTCTTCACTTGTCTTGTGTTATGACATCTTCTTCACTTGTCTTGTGTTATGACATCTTCTTCACTTGTCTTGTGTTATGACATCTTCTTCACTTGTCGTGGGTCTAAAGTTTGGGCTTAGAGTTTTCAATCCCTTTTCCTTCATCTTTTCTTCTTTGTTGATTTAGAAAGGCTAATGAGATTGATAAAAAATAAGGAATAATTTTTTATTTTTGCCTAATTCACTCAAATAAACTTTTTTATGTTTGTTAAGACATCAAGTAGAAATGCTTTAAGGAATTGAGTCTTTGCAACAAATTCAATATTTGTAATCCTGATATCTTTGCAACCTGATGATTTAAACCTTTGATATTTCAACATTATTTGTTCTAACAGCATTCATAGTTTGAAACATTTAAGGTCTACGAAATTGGGTTGCAATGATATTGAAATTAGAAAATCAGAGTTTGTGGCAAAAACTCAATTCATTTCAATCAAAGTTACAAAATTAGTAAAGTCAAGGTTGCTAATCTGTATCATCTCTTTCATAAAAATAAAAATACGTTTTTTCCATTCTAATTATCTTTCATAGAATTGCTAATTAGTAATTTTTATGATTGCTTTTTTTGTTGAGAATATTGTCACACCACCGGTCAGCGGTAGACAAGGAAATGCAGAAAAAAAACACATTAAAATGTAAAAGAACAATTGTCAAGAATATGTAAAATGTGAAATGTAGTTTGCGTAAAAGTGGCTTTAAGTGCACAATTCAGGCTGCAGAACCATGATTAAATTTTAACATTGATTCGATTTTTCTGTAGATGTATGATGTATAGAAGAAAGCATAAGATTTATTTGCGATGGTTAGTCCTTAATGAGAACACTCCTAGATTAGAGAAAATCTATTAAATCCCCCCCCCTTTGTTCTTATTTTATTCTTATTTTTATTAAATTATAATCTAATTTTTATGAAAATAATTTTGATATTTTATTTAAACTTAATCTCAGGTTTCAATTTTCAATAATATATGAAATTATTTCTTAAATTGCTAATATTCTTAATATAATCGTTTTTAAGAAAAAGAATTATCATTTTTGTCCAAAAAGACCATCTCTCTGAACATAATGATGAAAAATTATAGAGTTTAAAAATAATAACTTCTTAAGTTATTCAACTATTAATAATTAATTATTCAATTATTAAAAGATAAATTTAAATTCTTTATCTGAGTTCAGCTGTTTGCTGTCTTCTAATAGTAGGGCACTTGATAGGCTTATGTGGGTTTCCACTGTTGTCTCTATAGCAGTAGAACAGTTGACTTAGCATATCTGGGTTTCCGGTTTTACTTTAGAACTTTACTCTGAGTTTCTTCATCAATATCCTGATTGTTATCAATAGGATGATTAGTTGTCACTCTTTACTCAGTATTCCTAAAGTATATTTTCTATAAAATGATATTCCAGGGCCCAACAGGTTATATAGCATAAATATGTGAAGTACACCTGCAGTATGGAAACAGTACAACAAAATGGTCGTTTTACACTTTTTTCTAGTAAATTCCTCTCTATATATTCTATTCTCTATGTATACAACCCTGAAACTACTACAGAGAGGTCTCATGTACAGATGGATCAAAATATATAAACAATTTACACGCACAAGTTTAGAACTTGAGTTAGAGATCTGAGCTGAATACTTCAGAATCATGATCGCTTAATCTGATTATCCAAAGTACACACTTTTAATTTTCTTCTCATAATCCACTTTTTGGATATTTCTACTTTTTAAACAATTACAGATACAATGCTATTTCGATTGGACTAATATCCGATTAAATAAAAGTAAGCTGTTCACAAGCCGGCTTTTAGAACATTTAAACAAATATAAATTTAATCATGTTCATATGAAATTATTAAAAAACTTATTTTAGGACTATTGTCTTGGTGAACATTCGCGTTAGTCTTAATAAACATTAATCCAAAACTTACGTTCGTTCAATCGATGTTTAGTTCAATTGATATGACACCATCAACACCAGCAATTAAAATCAATGAATCAATGTTAGTTGGATAATTTCTATTTTATCTTCCTGATCAAAACTAAGTGAATTCTGTCTCATTTATTTTAAATGTGGTGTCCTCTCTAAAAACCATTAAAATATTTGTAAATTTTGGTAGAATTTTGGACATAATGTTTGTTTTATCAGAAGTGAAAATCAACAGATGAGTGTTATTAATCATTTTTGGTGGTTGAAAGTCGATTTTTTCAATAGTTTAGCAATTTTTTAATACACTTGGACATTCAATCTGTTTGTTTTTATCAATTTTACAGAAATATTTATAAATTTTTCTTGCACAAACATTTCTGTACCGTATCCATAACCCTTTTTTGGGAACAGATGACATTGATTTGTATCGCAAATAGGTATAGGTATTATATGTTCATTTGTTGCACGTCATTGTAATATTACATTTCCCATTCAATTTGAAACATATTTGGGATAACAGTAGAAAAATTAACATATTTAATTTGTGCATCTTTTGAAAAGGTTGGAGATAGTTACATTCCTTTGGTTTGCTTAACAATACCTGAATGTTTCTGACCTAATGCATTTTCCAACCAAAAAATGCTTTTTGGCTTAAAAAGGTAGTTAACGATCGTCAAAAATTAAAAAACGACCGTTTCGTTTTTTTGTCGTTTCTAAAATGAAATGATTGTTTTTTAAACGATCCTTCCATACGTACATATTTTAAATTGTGGTAAGCTACGGCATACTAAACAAAACAAAGAAAGATACTAAATTACAATTACATAGTTTATTGTAAATAATGAAATTAAACATAGCTCCATTGATAAAAAAGTGTGAAACTAAAATATTTTATGTATGTTCAACCTATTCTTTAAATGCTCAATCAGATAATGTCTAAGATTCCCTCTGCGTACACATGTACGTGATCAGAGCTATACAGAGTTACCCACAAAGGATTGTAAAACTGCAAGTTTTAATTCTAACTATGTTTCTCTGTATGATTAATAATTGATGATAAAGATATAATTGGCCTTGAATCTGGGAACTATCTAGCCTGTATACCCATCATCAATTATCGAGATCCCTGGGTAAAAGATCGTAGAAACATCTAAAACTTCTAGAACCAGCTAGAAGAAAAGATGCACGCAAAGAATACGTGAGTCAGAGAACTTTTTCTCAAGAAAGTTCTAGAATAAAGTATCAAGCAGCGCCAAAAAAAACAAGCGCAACAGCTTCGAGAATGTTCTAGAACAATCTATCATGGTTTACTATAAAAAGCCAGGACAGACTCTGACTCGGGTTAGTTAGTTGGATTTGAATCCTAGATCTTTGCTCTCAGATCTGTATTTATTTTGACGTGTATCTTTGAAGAAACAAATTGGAAAATCTAGGTAATAAATCATTTTATTTGTAAATATTTGTTTTGTCAATATCCGTAATTCGCATTTATCTATTCGCCCTAAACTGATTCATAGAGGTTGAAATCCAATAGTATTAAGTAAAGATAGATATATATATATTTTGTAAAATCAGATTGTTTATACTTTTATTCAAATATCGATATATATTAAGTTCTATATTCGTAATTATATTTTCGTTTTAACTAATCATTTATATGATTAATATTGTCAAAATTTTTCCCTTGGACTGAAATACATAGCTAAACGAAAACCTCAGTGTTAATAATATATATAGAGATAGTAGTTAAGAAGGATTATAATTCTCTTAAAACGGAGAGGAACAATATCTGAGTAGGATTAAAGTTACACATTTAAAAGTTCTAACCTTCCGGATTAAATAATTGAATAGTATATACTTGAGAACAAAAAGTGAAACATAGAAATTGGTTCATAACAAAGAAACCTTAAAACTTATTCAGAAATACTTTGTCCGCCATAAAATGCGTGGCAGCCTTTAATGCAGGGCTTATTGATTAAACTATTAGAACAGAATAGAGGCCTCAAAACTGTTTTTGTTTAACCTTTGAATCCTGCATTATTTGCTTTTGGGCGAGCCAAAGCTACTGAAATCTTCTTTGTGAAAACCTTTTATTCAAAAACTCATCAGAAACTATATGATTTATTGTCTTCCTTCGTTTATTTATCTTAAACATTAAAAATAGTCAAATTGCGATTCATATCAGCAATTTTATAAAAGGTTGCTTATCATAAGAATAGGTAACACTTTTACAGGATAAGACTGTAAAGACGACCCAAAACTTTAAAAATTTGAAGCTTGATTTTATGTTTTCGCATTTAATTGAGTATTTTAATGGTTCACAATTAGTAATCAAGCACAGAAATATGCCAGCTTTAGCCTGCAAGGAACCCGGAATGCAAGAAAACGGACAAAACAAATTCCATACAATCGTCTCATTCTTTGTGGGTAACCCTGTATCTACACCCCAATATAACGTTCTTGTATATTTTACTATGTATGCATACTGTATAGCTTGGCAAGCACTTTGCATACATTATCCTTTTCCAATACCACATTCCCCCTTCTAATACCAATACAGTTAAATACAGTTTAATGGTATAATTACCATCGATTATAGATACATGTATACTTTGCTTGTCTGTCTGTCTGTTTGTTTGTGTCCAATAAACGTCAAAACAGGTGAATCGATCAACTCTTGTGTGGGACCTCAAGGAAGGTTTAAGGATGATCTAAATTAAAAGAATTTGCCTATTCGATTTTTATCTGATTTTGAAAATCCACGAATATTTTTTCTAAAATCTGCGAATTTTTCTTATTGTTTTTGTTTTACAATGTAAACAAAGAGAAAATGATTACAACTGAAATAGAAAATGGGCGCGAAGTGCACTGAAATCCTAGTTTATAAATAACTATAAATGACATTATTTGTAGTATCTTTTTTTAGTCTACAGGGGGACCATTTTGGCTAAAGTAGTGCATCCAGTCTTTGCCCACGAATATGGAGAAATCAAATTATGCATCAAAGTTTAAACGAAAACCGTTGACGGAGTAAAGGAAAACCGTTGATGGAGAAAAGGAAAACCGTTGACGGAGTAAAGGAAAACCGTTGACGGAGTAAAGGAAAACCGTTGACGGAGTAAACCGTTGACGGAGTAAAGGAAAACCGTTGACGGAGTAAAAGAAACCCGTTGACGGAGTAAAGGAAAACCGTTGACGGTAATAAAGGAAACACATTGACGGAGTAAAGGAAACCCGTTGACGGAGTAAAGAAAAGATAATTGTTCCAACTTTAATTGTTCTCATTCAAATTTAATTAAATCAAAACTTATTTCAATTATATTTTAGCAAGCTTTTTATAATCTTGGTGCCCAAACTTAAAGTAAACCTTTAAACCTGTTACAACACACCCATGTAATCATGTTAAAAGACCAAAATGTAAGCCTGTAAACCTATAACACCAAATAAAATTTAAACCTGTTAACCTGTAAACCTGTAACAACACCAATTAACATTTAAACCTGTTAACCTGTAAACCTGTTAAAACACCAATTAACATTTAAACCTTTAAACCTGTAAACCTGTTACAACACCAATTAACATTTCAACCTAAAAACCTGTAAACCTGTTACAACACCAATTAACATTTCAACCTATAAACCTGTAAACCTGTTACAACACCAATTAATATTTAAACCTATGAACCTGTAAACCTGTTACAACACCAATTAACATTTAAATCTATAAACCTGTAAACCTGTTTCAACACCAATTAACATTTAAACCTATAAACCTGTAAACCTGTTACAAAACCAATTAACATTTAAACCTTTAAACCTGTAAACCTGTTACAACATCAATTAACATTTAAATAAATGAACCTGTACACCTGTTACAACACCAATCAACATTTAAACCTATAAACCTGTAAACCTGTTACAACACCAATTAGCATTTAAATATATGAACCTGTATACCTGTCACAATACCAATTAACATTTAAACCTATGAACCTGTAAACCTGTTACAACAACAATTAACATTTAAATATATGAACCTGTAAACCTGTTACAACAACAATTAACATTTAAATATATGAACCTGTAAACCTGTTAAAATACCAATTAACATTTAAATAAATGAACCTGTAAACCTGTTATAACATCAACTAACATTGAAACCTGTGAACCTGTAAACCTGTTATAACTGTAATAACACACCTGTATACAGGGTTACCCACACAAGATGAGACTTCATCAGAGACGACTGTACGGAATGTATTCTGTTTGTTTCCTTATATTCATGATTCCCGGCAACTTTAAACCTATTTCTTTACTGAATTATTTGATAAGCCATCCAAAGACTTTATTCTAGGCAGAACACTTATTTTGACCTTGAAATCGACATATATCATTGGAGTTTCAAGTCGTCTTTACAGTCTCATCCTTTGTATAGTAACCCTGTAAAATATCTTCTAAGTCAAGTCTGGACTCTCTACATAGTATAAGTAACTTAATTTCTCTCCTCTTCCATGTAACACGATTTGGTTTTCTATGTCTATCTTTAAGATTAGATTATTTTTGCTAAAAGAAACTTTTTATCTTTTTATTTTCTAATATTTTATCTCATTATTATATTTTCTACTCTGTAGAGCATGTCAAAATATAATTTAAAATAAAAAAGAAAAGAATTATGAAGAATTGATGTGGAGAAGTTAAAACCCAACATTATCTTTGTTCTTTAATAAACCCTTTGTTTCCTAACCAACTACTATATCTTGACAAATTAGATAAAAAACACTCAACTTCGAGGAGCTAATCTTAGAAAATATAATTCAGAATAGAACGGGAATCACACACTGATAATATAATAAATGAAGAATATGATAGAAAAACTTATATCTCTAAGTACATTATAGATTATTCCATGTTTCAGGCGCATATTATTATATTATATCATATTATTTAACGCAAAAGAAATGAGCTTTCGTCACACATTCTGATTTTCTTGTTGAGTCTGTGGCAAAGCTCAGTTCCATTCTATAAATCTCAATTCTCAATTTTTATGATATTGTTTTCTTTTTGTAGATGGTGAAGCTGGTTTATTTGATGTTAAATCTTGAGAAGGTGATGTGACCAGGGAGCAAGGAATAGAAGGGAGAGACAACTGACGCGGTTCGCCCTACCATATGATTATATTAAATACAGTAATAACCAAAAACTCTCAATTTGGAAGACGACTTTACAGCAATATGAAAGTGTATTTGAACTTGTTATTAATCAAAAAGTTTTGCTAGACACTTATTTAATAACTTATTAAGTGAAATGGGTCTGTTTACACTGCACAGTAGCTGTTTAAATTCATAGCTTGAGCCCAAAAGTCGTCTTCCTATACCAGATTTTACTGTTTATTTCTGTAGTATTCTTTCTATTATTTTCTAATGTATCTTGTGGTTTCTGGAAAAAAAATTAAAATTCTTTAAATTTCATCCTCCAGAGTTTGCTTTAATCTTTAAAATATTCAGTTAGAAATTATTGACAAGTTTTCAATATTATGAAAAAATAATCAAGAGGGTTAGAAGGATCTAGAAAAGTTGGTTTGGGGGATAAAACCTAATAAAGTTGAATTATATAAGTGTATAAGTTACGGGGAGGAGTATGGCTGCGCACCTGTTAAAATCTGTTTGTTAACAGTCTTAGCTTAAATCGGTAAAAAAAAGTAACTTTTAAGAAATCCATTTGCTATATTCAAAGTTCAGGTCTGTTAACCGTATTTTCCGGTCGTTTTTTAAAGTTGCTGTTCATTAAAAATCTTTGTCTTTTTAGCGACGTTAATGGAAGATATTAAAGAAATCGTTAAACATAAGTTTTGGTTGAAATCATATAAGATTTTAATTTAAATTTTAGCGTGAATGAAATAATTCTGGAATACCTAGAAATGTAAAGATAAAAAACATTTCCCAAAAGACCAGAAGTAAAAAGATTTGGATTGATCAGGATTTATTGACTTTTGAAAAATTCTCAGAAATTTTGGAAATATTTCCTTTCCTTAAAGATTTTCTAAAATCTTATCTCGGGGGAAGTGAAGGAGGAGAAGGACGGGGGGGGGGGGGTGCTGAAAGTTTTGCTCAATTTTCTTTTATAAAAACCCTAGTGGTAGCTAGAGCCTTAATTTCAGACCAATATTGACGATTTGGACATTTTTATTTCTACGCAATTAATTGCAATCATTCTCGTAGGAAATCTTATCAAAGTTCAAAGTATTGTTCTTCTTTTAATGAAATACTTACACCCTTCGACCCTGCAGTTTTTAAAAAAGCAAAAGTAAATTTTTCACCCTGCTATACAAATTTCAAATTTTATACCTAATTCGTCTCATTGTAGGGTGATTGGGTTACTTAATTACCCTACAACAGGGTGATTAAGTAACTTTATCGACCTGATTTTAAATATAAATTTGAGTAAAACTGAAAAAAACTATATATGTCATTGAAATAGGTTTCATGCATATGAAAAAGTTTTTGTTGTGATTTTTAATTTTTCTAGTTTGTTTTCGATCAAAATAAAAATCAGGGCAAACACTTTTTCGCACTTAATAATACCCATTACAATGACATAAATAGATATTATTCCTATAGTATATAGCCATGTTAATTCTGTTAGAAGTAATATTTGTATTCATGCGATAAAGATCAATTGTAAAAAAAGTTATTTTTCCATCCGGCCCTAATAATTGTAGTAACTCAATGACTACAAGGAAGGGGTCTGACTGATGGTCTACCTTAAACTTTGGAATTGAGTCTTTGCAACAAACTCTTGATGCAGTGTGACCACAGCATGTTCTAGCTAGTTTAGAACCATAGAAGGATTGTAAGATCTAGAAAGAAATAGGGGAAAACATTAGATATATGTTATATATTTTTAGATCTTTGAAAACTGTTTTCAGCTAACAGACCCAGCCCGGACCTCGTCTATTATTCACCGTATGGGAGGAGAAGAGTTCTTTCTTCAGAATAACGTAGGAGGAAGACCCTGTGTACAGACAACTCTAGCAAAGTGACCAGGATACCAAGATATAAGAATCAAATAAGGAGAAGTGATAAATATCCGAGAAGGAACAGAATATGGAAACATATATAGATAGACACATAGTGATGATTGTGAAAGTCAGTGATGTGAGAGATGACAGAGCAGGTGTCGGAGAACTGTCAATCAGGATCAGCAACAGGGAACACTTAGGAATTTTAANGTCTCCTGTCTCTTTAATTCCTAGACAAGTTGGTTTTCTAACTCCATCTCTATTCAAGAGTTTTTCCCTGCAATTTTACTTGCTCCTCTTTATGGCGAGCATCTGTCTTTTATAAGAATTAAATCCTTTATAATTGATTAATCAGTGAACCAACGAAAGTTCCACAATAATTGCTATTTCAAAATAATATTTGCATTGGAACGGATATTTGAAATTCTGGTTTTGTTGATTTATTTCCAAGTAGAATTTCCTTTGAGATAACAAGAGGCACCTCTGCTTAGGTTTCAGTTGATCCTAGTAGTTGTACTTTATGGTCTATTTCCCCTTTAACTAAGATTTGGTTGAGTAACGAAACTTGGTTGTAGTTACACTTTAACTCCCTCTCTTTCTGTCTCCTAGATCGATAAAGAATTGGATAGGTAGCATCACTCTGATGCTGTAGTCCCTGTATCTTTAAAACCCAAATATTCTTAGTTTCAAATATAAAAGGTTTACACCAACAGGTTACAAAGATATAGAGATTCGAAAATTAATGTATGAGGAAAAAACTCAATTCCTTTGTGCTAAAGAAGTTTTATTTCTATATTTTTGGAATTCAATCCAAGGAATGATCCACTCTGATAGTAAATATGACCTCCGAATGATTTCTCAATTTTCTCTGATATCTAAGTCTAACAATCATCTGTTTAGTAAAATGTAACCTTCTGATAGTTGTAGCCAATATGATTGAATTTGTTATGATATTGTTACAAACTATGTGTGATATAATTTGATTTTTAAATTCCGCTAAAATCTACAAACTTTTTGTTGATAGTACATTTATTACTGAAGGTTGCTGCAAGGCATGAGACTTCATGTTTCAAACATTTTAATACTGTATAGTTGTAAATTTCTATAAATAATAGAAAATGTAAAGTTTGTTTGATACACTTGTAAACTCTCTCAGTGCTGCTAGACTGTCAGAAGTGATTTATAACTTCCATTCTTCCCGCCAAGAAATATTTTCATTTTCAAGCTTAATCCTCACCAATAAATCTTTTAAATTTCAATTCATTCTTTTTCCTGAGTCCGCACATTTTTTACAGTATCTGAATTCAACTTGTTTTTAGACTTTTAAGTTTTAAACAATCCTGCAATTATATTAGACTGGACTTTAATCTGAGTAGTAATGGAAAAGATATTGTTATTTTCAATCTAAATGAATTTTAAATTTTCACAATTTTTTTAATTTGTCTGCATCCTAATTTTTCGAGTCATTTTTAAGGAGAAACCAGAGATAAGAGAGTTACAGAGATCGATTATCAGCTAAAATATGCGATAATTTCCACAGCATGTTCTATTGTGTACAAGTACTGTACACGACCAATCAGCAAATAACTGTATTCAGGGATATTAAAGGACCCTTTGCATGGATACGAAACACAATATTTTCAAAAAAAAAAAAGACTGAATTCATTAATGTTATGTTTCATGTTTAAAATTGGAGTGTTTCCTTAAAAGTTGTAAAACTTAACCCTAGATTGGGTGTTATGTTCTTGAAGTGGCACTCTGAAAACCTATCGTAAAAACGTAGCATGTCGTGACGGGTCAACTTAGGCATACGTAGCCCATCCTGTAAAACCAAATTTGAAAATTATAAATTTACAGACATTAAAACTGAATGAGATATTGGCTTAAAGGATACCATTGTGAATCTTGCATGCCACTTAATTAATGAATGGTATGTTAATATCACGCCTACAGTCTCTTTAATCAAATATTTACTCTTTTGAAAAAAACTTTTCCTAATAAAGTTTCAAGAGCCATGAACAATTTCACTTGACGTTCAAAATTGTTGGAATGAAATTGTTCTGTGTAATATAGAGAAAACAATGAATGTTTTATACATACATTGTATTCTCTATATTCTATATTCTCTATATTGATGGATAAGTATGGTTTGTATTCTCTATACTCTATACATACATCTTTATTAAATGTTTAGATGGATAAGTATGGTTTGTATACTCTATACTCTATACATACATCTTTATTAAATGTTTAGATGGATAAGTATGGTTTGTATTCTCTATACATACATCTTTATTAAATGTTTAGATGGATAAGTATGGTTTGTATTCTTTATACATACATCTTTATTAAATGTTTAGATGGGTAAGTATGGTTTGTATACTATATACTCTATACATACATCTTTATTAAATGTTTAGATGGATAAGTATGGTTTGTATACTCTATACTCTATACATACATCTTTATTAAATGTTTAGATGGATAAGTATGATTTGTATTCTCTACACATACATCTTTATTAAATGTTTAGATGGATAAGTATGGTTTGTATACTATATTCTCTATACATACATCTTTATTAAATGTTCAAATAATGTTTAACCTTCAAATATTTTCTTTTCTTGAAAGATGTCAAAAGAAGAATTTTCTTTTTGATCTTGGAAGAACTAAATGATATATTTCTAAAATTTTTTTTTTATAAAACAAACCAGAAGGAGGGAGACTATTAGCACTATATACGTTGTTTTACAATAACATAACTTTAATTTTTATATTAGACTATAGCTAAGGGTGGGAAAATCTGGCACTTTTTTGATAAAAATGTTCAAATCTTTTCAGCACTTGTCTTAAAAATTTCTATAATAAAAAAGCTAAACAAAAATGTATTTTTTTTCTTACTTTTAAATGTATGCACAGTGCATCAAGTTTTTGTAAATAATAATATATCACTAGTGCAAGCTAAATTTTAAATATGTCGAAATGTCTACCAAAAAATCCGTCTTGAAACACTAAATTCAAAAATGTTTAAATCATAAAAATCGGTTAAAAAATGAATAACTTATAGACAAAAAACAGAATTTTTAGGGTCCTCCGAAAATTTTAGTTTTTTAGATCAATCAATTTTCACAATTCCATAAAACCAACACTGGGCAATATTCAGTGCTTTTAGGTGCAACTTTAGACACCCGTATCGACATGTTTCGAAAAATTGGAAAATTGACCTCCCTGAGTGATTGTTGATTTTAAGAGGGCTCGCGCTGACCCGTTTTTTTAAATAAAAAAAAAATCATAATATTTTTGTAAGTTTATTTAAACAATTTTTGCTTCGCCTTGGTAATTTTAAAAAAGAAAATTAATATTGTCCCAGGGTTACTATAGATTAGGACCCCGGCTGGGCCCAGGGAAGTCATAGTTAGTCCAGCCGTTTACCAGCTCTAGTAAAAAACTTTTTTTTGCTTAAACTTAGAATCTAAAAACCAAGCTCAGGAAAATTCACGTTGGTCTACCGCATTTCCCAGTAAACATTTGAGGCAAATCGGCCTAAAACTTTCCAAAAGCCAAACAGATATCTTTAGACATGACCAAAGTTTATTTATTGAAGAGCAGTGGCAGAATAAGCCCGGAAATACTCCAGTAATATTCGACAAAAATAAAAAAAATTATGAATTCGGAAGGCTTCTATAGTGTTTGATTTATTTTAAGTTTGACAAATATTGGCCCAAGCATCCTGTAATACAGATATTGGACCAAACATCCTGTAATAAATACTCAGTCTTTTAATCCTTTTGTTTTCATGATTAAAGATCAAATTCTTATTTGTTGGCAATCTTAACTTCTCCTAGTATTGAGAGGAACGTTTTGGTTTTTCAATTAAAAACAGGAGAATTAGCTTTTTTCATACGTAATAAAGCTACATGGACACATAATAGTACATGTAATGCTGATTTAGTTTTACCTTTTCCATCTGTGCCTCCAGAATCTTAAATAGATCAGTGAATTCTTTGGTTTCTTTGAGGATTTTCAAGCATCTAGGGATACTGAGAACGAAAGAAAATGTTAAATAATGGCGTCCAACATTAAATTTAAAATAAGCTTAACGCTTTTTCGTTTTTAATTACATATTTGTATTTCTCAAGAATTTTTCACAATTTAAAAGTTATTCTATTTCTTAAATTTACACCCGATGTCGTAGCTTTGATTTTTCAAACTATAATTCTGTTAGATCAAATATTTTAAGTTTGAAATGTTAAAGGTTTACACCATCAGGTTGCAAAGAATAGAGATTAGAAGATTTGAGTTTGTGGCAAATACTCACATTCTGTGTTTAGGTTTTACCAGAATGCAATCTGACGGTATTTTTTCCTTATTTTTTAATGAAAAACTGAAATGTTGTAGATTGTGGAATAATCTAGAAAGTTTGTTATAAAAAGAGATGACTGGAATGTAAAGTTACAATATGCATAAAAAATATAGTATTTTAACTAGATAGTAGATACCTTATTAATATGTATTGGATATGAAACTCTAGGGACTCATCATATTAAACATACAATATATGTACCATCGAACCATATTGTTCTATAATATTTTTTTTAAATCCCCCTCCAGAAAAATAATAAAAAAAGATGTCTAAATGTATTGTATGCGAATATAGTTTGAGCAATGTTCTCCTAATGGTTTTCAAACGTTTCTAAACGTGTTCAAGGGGGACAATATCCCTCTTGCCCCCCCCCCCCTCCACCTGGGATTCTCTGGTAAAGTTTTTAATCAGATCTCTTTCGCCTAAAGTCGTGTTTGTCAATTAATGTAATAGTTTTAAAAAATGATCTAGTTGTTTAATCATTCATATAGTTGTTTTACCATCCTATATAGTTGTTTTACTATCCTGTATAGTTGTTTTACCATCCTGTATAGTTGTTTTACCATCCTTTATAGTTGTATTACCATCCTATATAGTTGTTTTACCATCCATCTAGTTGTTTTACCATCCTATATAGTTGTTTTACCATCCTGTATAGTTGTTTTACCATCCTATAAAGTTGTTTTACCATCCTTTATAGTCGTTTTACCATCCTTTATAGTTGTTTTACCATCCATCTAGTTGTTTTGCCATCCTTTATAGCTGTTTTACCATCCATCTAGTTGTTTTACCATCCTATATAGTTGTTTTACCATCCTATATAGTTGTTTTACCATCCTATATAGTTGTTTTACCATCCATCAGTTGTTTTACCATCCTATATTGCCGTTTACCATCCTATTAGTTGTTTTACCATCCGTCTAGTTGTTTTACCATCCTACATAGTTGCATCCTTATTTGTTTTACATACATCCTTAGTTGTTTGACAATCCACTTAGAATGTTTGACATGCCTTCTTATGTGATTGACAATTCCTAAATTAATCAATTTAATTAATTAACAATAAATTTAATTTCTTAACATTCCCTTAAATTATTTTACAATCCTATAATTGTTAAACAATCCCTTTAATTGTATTTAAATCCCTTTGATCGTTTAACAATCCCTTCAGTTGTTTGAACATCTCTAGTTTTACAATCCCTTTAATTAATTTCACTTAATTATTCAATAATCCCTTTAATTGTTTCTCAATCTCTTTAATTGATTTTGAAAATCCCTTTAATTATTCAACAATTCCTTACATGTTTGACAATTCCTTTATTAGTTTAACAATGTTTAACAATCCCATTTATTTGTTTTACAATCTCTGAAATGTTTTGACAAGGCTTAAAAAAAGTACTTTAATTTATTTTGATATTTCAGGTCTGAACTTGACAGGAAAGGAGTGAAAGCCTAAACAAGGAACAATTTTTTATCACGCAATAAACTTAATTTACAAAGTGAATAGATGTAAGGTGTGGGGGGAGGGATTAGAGGTGATTATGATTTGTCTACATTTTATTGAGAAGCATTAGGAATTGCTATGTCATTTAACTTCTGTTACGCGAGCCATGCTGCGTGAAGAAAGTCTGTTTGTTGCCCCTGCGTATTTCTGAGTTTCTCCTGAAGATCTGTACGGAATGTATTGTGAAAAAACTAGTTTAGGAACTGTTTACAGTCCGACTGCGCAGACGCAAGATTTCT